>NC_022020.1:41964988-42006010 GCF_000317375.1 Microtus ochrogaster | reverse complement strand
CTGGCTGAGCTTCAGTACGGAGTCACTGTGGCCCTGGGTGTCCACAGGACTATTGAGCACAGCTTCCCAGAGCCTGCCGAACTCCACTCGGTTGGGGGTGAGAATGGCCTTCTGGTAACTGTGGATGAGGGCCGGCTGCTGAGCTATCAGCCACAGGCCATCCGCGTCGATGACCACAGGGATGTCCCTGGCCTTGCTTGCTTCCAAAATGCCCCTGACATTGTTGAGAAGAAGGTCGTCCCTACCTAGGCCAGGGCCCACGACAAGGGCATGCAGCCTGGGGAGCCATTTCTCCACCTCCTCAACAGCATTAGAACTGTCAAGGACGGGGTGGACGATCAGCTCTGGGCTGTAGGACTTGATCACCGGCGCAGCCTCCCTGGCACAGAACACGTGGGTCAAATCTGCACCCACTTTCAGAGCCGAGATTCCTGCAAAATACGGTGCTCCTGTGTACTCTTGACAGCCCCCGACTATGCCTATTCTTCCGTCCTGCCCTTTGTGTTTCTTCGAGGTTAGAGCAGGCACAATGTTTCTCACCAACTGAAAAAAATTCTCCATGTCCTTTGTCGAGTGTGCTGAATGGAGGGAGAATGCTCTTTGTAAAACTCGCCCGCAGGCGCTGGTGGCAACCTGGAAAAATATCTTAAATTGCCTCAGATTGTCCACTGCATTACAGATTCCCACAACTTCAGTGATTTAAATACAACAAACATTCATTATGCGTTAGAGTTTCAGTGGATCAGGCATTTGGGGGCAATTAGCTTGGTGATTCATGCTCAGGACCTCTGAAAGAATTGCACCCTAGATGTCAGCTGGTATGGCAGAGGCAAGCCTTGGCTGGAGTATCTCGTTTTTAAGAAGGCTCACTGACACAGCTGACCAGATGTCTTTGGGTGCGGATAACAAACCTTAGTCTTTCCCTTTCCCAACTTGCTCCTCTCCTTAGGCCTCTTAGGGGTCTGGTGACCTAGTAGCTTCCTCTAAAAGAATGATCCGTGGAACAGCAAGACAGAAGACACAGCTGTTTTATGAAGGAGCCTTGGAAATCCTCCTGGTCATTCTCACATCTTACATATGACACAAGGCAGCCTCTTTCAGTAGAGAATGTCTGTCCCAGGACAAACAGTTTTGTGGAAACTTTCTCTGAATGTGGCAACAGTCAACACCATGCGTTCCACAGTGCCACACATTTCGATGTAGAAATAAACCCACGGAGCAAACAAGACCCTCTCTCTCATAGTTGAAGTTCTTATTGCTGTGATAAATCACCATGACCAAAAGTAACTTGCTGGGGGACTTATACTTCCACATCGCAGTCCATCACTGGAATAAGCTGGGTCAGGAAACTCATGGCAAGCACTTCAGCAGAGGTCATGGAGGAATCTTGCTTACTGGGGTCCTCTCCATGCCTTGCTCACTTTGCTTTCTTATGTACCCCTGGACCATCTGCCCAGGGATAGCACCACCCATAGAGGACTGTGCCCCCCCATCAATCTTTATTTAAGACAGTGCCCCCACAGACTTGCCTATAGGCCAATCTGATGGAAGTATTTCCTCATCTAAGATTCTGTCTTTTCAAAGGACTCTAGGTTTCATCAAGTTGACCCCTCCAAACAACAACAGAAGAACAACAAAAATAAACAAACAAAAAAATCAGTCAGGACAGGCTCTATACTAGAACTTCAAACTTGAGTAATTCTTAAATAACTAGATGGATATACTTTTGGGAACTGTATGTTTGTGTCTTCCCTAAACTCATACATCGAGGTCCTAGTCGTCGATAGGACGGCTTTAGGAGATGGGATAGTAGGAGAAGAGAATGCTAAGAGAGCAGAGTCGCAGGATGGAATTAGTGGATGTATAGGAAGAAGGCGAGAATGTTCTTTTTTCCTCTGTAACGAAACTGCTATACATCTGGAGAAACGGTCAGATTTGTAGCAGCAACTCTGCCTTCAGGAATACTTTGAGGTGTGCTGAGAATTAAGGAATGTTTTAAACAGCCATCTGTTATCTGATTTCCCCGTACCAAACGCAGTATTAGCTTCAGTGCTTTGCTCAGCATAAACACTCCATAAATGTGCCTCACTCTGACCACTTGTAAAGTTTCCTGAATTCCTCAATAAGCTGTCTGATGAAATGTTGATGTCAACCATGGGCTTAGTGGGGGAAGACCTGCATGACTATGTTAAGAACATAACCCAGCCAGCCTCATCGAGACAGAAAAACATTTCCTGGATGGACTGGAAAACGTGCCTGTTTAGAAATATGTCTGAAGACTTGGGCGATGGAACGGATCAGGCAAAGGGAGGTGACGTTAGCCTTCCAGTGCTGTGAGTGTTCTTAAGGTTTCCGAATTGACCCTTTAATAGTGGTGAAAAATGGTAAATACCCCAATATGAAAGCTTGAAGGGAGTGCATTGGAACCAAAATCTGCATTTGGAGATACCTAGTAAAAATGCCTTTTAAGGATTATGATTTAAAAACATGGGCATACAAATGTGTCACTCTGACATTCTTCATGTCTGAGCATAACAAAGAGAATGTAAAAGAAAATGAGGCAGAGTTTATTTCTCTTCCACTTCCACCATCTGTTCACATTAGCCACAAAGAAACACCCCTATAAAATCCATTCAGTTGCCACATTATAATTCAATGCAGTAATAAGTCATCAACAGAACGTATACAATTGCCCAATGACTGTGGCAATGACATCATTGGAATGGTCATAATTACATGACAATTTGGATATTAGATCATTCAAAACATCAGTAAAATAACTATTCTTTTTTTTTTGTCAGCCTCTAAATATATCTATTCATTCTGTAGTCAAGAATCTGTGGCTTTCATAGAGGAGGTAGGAGCTGGATCCAGTCACGAGGCACCAAAGTTAGGAGAGGGGGAGGCACACAGGGTTCTGAGGGGCAGCAGAGGGAAAGGCACACCTCGTGCTTTGCTGGGGAAGAGGAGATGAATGCACACCGAGCCAGCCTAATTATGAGAGGGTGGAAGGTCATCAAAATCAATTTGCAGCATGATGTACAAAGGTCATTATCAGCCTCAGATTCTCTCTGCCCGTTTAAAACACAATAAAAATAAAGCGAGGGCTTTAATAAGTATGATTAGCAAAGAAAAAAAAAGCATATCATTGAGCCATCTGTTTAAATATTTGTGCTACCTTAGTTTTACTCAAAACAGCATGAAAGACGAACGGTGAGATTTTTTTTTTCCTATTTGTTTGCTTTTAAAATCCTGACATTTTCTCCGCTGGTTGCCCAGATTTATAACACAGATGAAAGCAGCTTCGAAATGACTGCCCTTTGAAATCAATAGCACGGTATTTGTAACGACTTTCTTTTTATTATAGAGCACTTCATTATTATTATTATTATAATTTTATGGGATAGTCTGAAACAGAATTCATCATTCACTTATTTGAAGCAACTCACTTACTCAATGGCACAGATGGCCCTATCCAGGAGATTTAATTACCCTGTGCTAGGCAGCTCTGAAGCCCAGTAAGTGCAAGCCATGGGGGACACGGAAAGCAAGGGCCAGCAACAGAGGCATCCCAGTCAGCAGGAAAAGCCTACGGAAATCAGTACTGTGGGAGACCCAGCTTTTCAACACCTCGTATTACAAAGCTGGGTCCTTTTATTTCCAAAAAATAATAAATTTCTACCTTGCAGGAAAAGGTTTTTGATGTTTTTAACTGTGTTTATTTAAAAAGAGTATATTTTACATTGAGTTGATGTACATACAAGCACACATACACCCACAGACTCTCTCTCTCGCTCTCTCTCTATATATGTATGTATATATAAGTATATATGTACATATGTATATGTGTGGGCATGGAATATGCACATACAAAAATGGTAACAAACATCTTCCGATGCAGTCTTTATCATTACTAAATGTAGGATGCTATTCTCCAGTCCCATTTCTGTTTCCAAATGCCAGTTGGAATCCACTAAAGTGATTTAATAAGTAGGTCTGAGCCCTCAGTTTGAAAAACAAGTTCAGGAGGTTCTTCTGTGTTTTAAAGGAAATAAGCGTGTGTGTGTGTGTGTGTGTGTGTGTGTGTGTATGTGTGTGTGTACTTAGTGTAGCATCTGCCACTGTGTAAACATTCGATATTTATGGCAGTTATTATGAGAAATGTCTTAAATAGATATTGGCAATTTACTAGTTTAAAAAACAATTCAGGAAATAGACTGCTGACTATCTGACTTCACTATTTTTTTTTTCTGTCTATTACTCTAGCCTTGGTAGAATTGCCTGATACTGAAGCCTGGAGAAGTTAATGCTTTTGGGGAAGGACAGTACTGATGGACAGGAAGGGCACAAGCCCAACAGGGAAAGTAAAGCTTTCCGTGTCGTCCTTAGCCTCCAGCTTTACTGACTAGTCAGTCCTTGTCCGTATCATACAATGTAGGCAAGGAGTAGATGTATCGATTCTGTAAGATGTTATCTATTTTAAATAATTACAAAGTAAATGTGACTTCAAGCAAAGAAAAAGTGGGACTAGTGTGGAGGACCAAGGTCCATAGAATGGCATGTGGCCCTCTTCTGTAACCCTGAGGAGCGGCCCTTGCCATGCATACCTCATAAGCCTCAAGGAGATTTTGGGAGATCCTGGGGCACTTGAAGACCTGCATCTTCGATTTGTTCATATGTGTGTGTGTGGTGTGTGTGTGTGCGTGCCCACCATTAAGATTGTACATTTCAACCCAATGGTGGTGGCGCACGCCTTTAATCCCAGCACTGGTGTGGGGGAGGCAGAGGCAGGCAGATCTCTGTGTTCAAGGCCAGTCTGGTCTACAAGAGCTAGTTCCAGAATAGGCTTCAAAGCTACAGAGAAACCCTGTCTCAAAAAACAAAACAAAGCCAAACAAAAACCTAAACCAAAACAAACAAACAAACAAAAAAAGATTTTACTGTTCATGGATACTTAAGTCAATCAAATCGAGTCAGCAGCCTTCTGTAGGATGTTAGACTGTACTCCACCCTTCAGAAGCACACCACATCAAACAAAGTCTATCAGCAGCTGTTTCTGACCAATCCCGAGCCGCCTCTTAGAGTTAGGACTCTGAGGCCGTCCCTCTGCGCTGCAGGCGGGTTCTGTTGGGTCTGCCCACTCCAGAACAATGTACTTTGCCCTTGTCTTTCTCCTGTCTCTTTCTCTCTGATCAGAGCCTGAGAATGCTTCCTGTGCTGCATTGTGCTTCCTTGCTCTTTCTCTAAAGGGCCTGCCTCGCATCCTGAGGCCCACTTCCCGGCAAGCCGTGGTTTTGTTCCCGCTGTCAGAAGTGGATGTCTACCAGCAGCTGCAGGAGGGGATATGGGGGAAAAAGAGGAGGAAAAAAAAGAGAGAGAGAGGGAGTGGCGGATAGTGAGAGAGAAGCAGAGAGAGGAAGTGGGGGAGTGTCACATTGAGCTGGCAGGCTTAGGCTTTGGTAGGTATCTGAAAGGGGGATGGATGTGGAAATGGAGAAACAGTAAAGGTTATACTTCATCTGTGAAAGCAGGCAGGACTAGCAGAGAGGGTCTGTAAGCAACTGTGTGGAGGGAAGGATGTCTGGGTTCCTTATGCTCTTAATTCACTAAGGGAGAGTTATTCCTCTAATGTTCTCAACATGTCTTTAGGTGAGTCATGTTTCTTGATGTTATAGCTTTTGGAGGGGTTTTCTCTATTCTGGTGATTGACAAGTCCAAAGGAGAGGTCCAATAGTATGTCACTGTGACCTTTGAGCCATTCCAAATGTCATGCCTTCACCTAAATCAGGGGCATGATTTAGAGGTACAGATTGCATTCCATTCTTTGTGTGTGTGTGTGTTTTTGTTTTGTTTTGTTTTTTGTTCCTTTTTGAGCTATACTTTTTCCCACTTCCCTCTCTTCTTCCACCCTACCCCTGACCCCCACGTTCCCAATTTACTCAGGAGATATTGTCTTTCTATCCTTCCTTGGTGAATTCATGCATATCTCTTTGTTGTCTAGGTTCTCCGGAGTTCTGGACTGGAGGTGTTTATCCTTCGCTTTATGTCTAATATCCACTTACAATAGAGTACATATTATATTATATTAGTCTTTCTGGGCCAGGGTTGGCCAAAAATCATGGAAAAGAGTAGATTAGATAAGTCAGAGAGAATTAAAACGAGAGGTGTAAATCAGCCACGGCTAACCAGGAGGAAACGGCTTTTCTTTAAGGGCCCACAAAAAATCCTGCTGCCTCCACCTTCTTTGTTCATATGGTATTTTAATCTTAAGGAAACTTACGATGCTTCCTCCTTTTAGAGCTTAAAACAGACCCTAAATGCAAGTGCCTGGGTGCCTGGGTTTAGTAACCCTGGTCTGCTCTGTATGGTATGTATGTATGCTCTTGGACGGCTGCCCTGTGAGAGAAAGTTCAAGCAGTACACCACCATGTCCAGATTGGCGGTCAGCCACTGTGAGCATCACTGAGGATTCTGCCTAGTGCACCTCAGCTTTCCTGTGGGTGCCCTCACGCTATGGTCTGGGCTTCTAACAGCCCAGCATAGGGACCTAGAGGGTGGAAGGCAGAAGCTGAAAATTGGCTTTGAAGTCTCAGACACCATTTCTTGTTCTGACGTTCCCATTGTCTTGGTCAAAATCCTGGGTTTTGTCTGTTTGTTTGCTTGTTTTTTCTAGACAGGGTTTCCCTGAGTAGCCGTGGTTGTCCTGGGACTCAGACTAGGCAGGCTTTGAACTCATAGAGATTCATCTGCCTTTTCCTCCTAGTGCTGGGATCAAAGGTATGTGTCATCACTGCCCAGCCACAATCCTGTTTTAAGACCAGATTGAAAGAGAGATTTTTACTTGACAAATGATATGTGCAGATAAATGGAAAAATCCACAGAGAAGACTAGGTATTAGGTAGCTTTTATGTCCTGTGTCTTACGACCTTGATTCAGGAAAGGAGGGTGTCCTTGAGAACAATGGAGCTTTGCTCAGAAAGCTCAGCAGCCATCAGTGTTGCCCTGAGTCAGGGGTTTCCAGGTGCTTCTGTCCTGAAGAATGAAATACAGCCAGAAAAGAGTTGCCAACTCCAATCTGAATAAGCAGAAAATATCCATGCTTTAAAAAATACATTTACATATATATTCATATCTGTAATATATGTGTACATATGTATACATATGTATATAAACATATATTACCTTTTTAAAAATTAACAGTGACTGCTAGTTAGAATTATTCATTAAGTATATTTTAGTGTGACTTTTTTGGGTAGTTTATTAATTTTTAAAAACAATATCTTATAGTATTTATTGACATATAAAACAAGTCTCAGGTTTTCTTAAATTACATTATGCTAAAAAAAAAATGCTTTTGTAGACCTCTGGTGAAGTGGTCAGATCAATACCCAGAATGAAAGTTCACATTTCAAAGTGAATAAGTTTCACCAACTCATTAATAACATTAATAACAATAATAAAGGGGCAGTGTATTTGATTGAATATCTGGTTCCCAGCTGGTAGACTTTAAGAAGGATTGTGAGAAATAGCCTTGTTAGAGAAGGTAGAGCACTAAAGGTAGGCTTGGGGGTTTCAAAATCCTTTGTCAGCCCTCAACCCCTGACTCCAACTTTGGGTCAAATGTAAGTCATGCCTTGTAAGTCATGCCTGCCTGCCTCCCTGCCACCATGTTCCTTGCCTTGATGGTCAAGGACTCACCCTCTGAAATGGTAAGTAAGTCCCTAATTAAATGCTTTCTTTTTAGAAATTGCTTTAGTCATGGTGTTTCTTCACAACAATAGAACAGTAACATAGACAATGATATATTTTTCATTAACTGGGTGTTTAGCTTTGGATTCCCCAAATCATCTTGTACCTTATAAGTTTTCTGAGCTGCCTGACTACTGTCATGTGCTGCTATTTATCCTCTCCCTACTCGGGCTCATTTTCCTCCTAGGGTCTAGGTATCAATACGTTCTCTGCGTATGTCTGTTATCTGAGTGTTAAAACTTGAAAGACCCCTCCTTTTTTTTTCAATGTACTTTTGAAATCCAACTAGCAGATGAAGAAGCTGTGCAGGCATATAAACAAATATTGAAGACATATGTACCTGCCCAGTTACCTATCTAGATATATGAGTGAGGTGCCCATGCCCACAGCCTCCAATCTACCCAATGACTAATTAAAATGCAAACATGAGGCCAGTCCAATGACCTTGAGTTGAGAGAAATTATCTTATTAAGCCTGTCCAACAATTAGGAAATTGTGACCGAATAAATGGGCAGCATATCTGTCATAAAGTTTTGAGTTACCTTGTTATATACAGCAGATTTTTTACTAGAAGCTTACTGTGGTGAAATGCCTGAAGTTTGTGGGGTTGCTATAAATAGTTGAGTGAGCAGAGTCCAGGCAAAAGACAAGTACAGTGTGAGTCAAATCCTACCGAGATGCAGAGGTGCTTTTACCACCTAAATAGGGACTGGCTTAGTGACCTGACTGGATCAATAGAACACGGCCAAAGTAGTACCCTGCAATTTTGAGCTCAAGCCTTGGAAAGTCTTACACTTTCTCTCTTCGTACTCATAGAGTCTGCTTGCCATGGAGGATGTCTGAGCTCACCTGCTGAGGAGAACACAGAGAAGAATCTCTATTTAGTCTGCACAAGAGGTCCAGCCAATGGCCAGACACCTAAGTATGGCTGTCTGGGACTGAATGATCACTATTGCCAAAGGATCAAACATGTGCCTGGTCACCCCACTCCTTTGGGAAAGAGAAGTGATTAAAAACTGTGCCCTATGAAGACTGTGATCTGAATGCAGTTCTTTGTTCTTCTGTAGCATTAGACAAGTCATGCATGGATCAAGACTCAAGTCGTAGGTCCGCCACAGTCAGGAATGTGCACTCCAAAGGGCTTACACCAAGCACTCATCAAAATGTGTGGACCTAGTTCATCATAGCTTACTCATTACTCATAAATGCATCAAGAATTCCTTGGACAATGGATCCCAGATGAAGGAAATGAAGCACCAAACTTATTAGCCTTGAGCTGTGGGCTCTCCGGGCAGTTGAGAACATCATAGAACATCATAGCTGAAGATGTCACTGGTGTCTGTGTTTCATGCTTCTGTGTGTACGTTCTTCAGAATCCCTCCATCAAAGCCAGCTGATCACATCTTACTCTTTCTAGACAGTGCTTATTTGCCAAAGGAAACTAAGAAAATACCCTTTGGAGAAAATGAGTAAGCAAATGTATTTCTGAAAATATACCAGTTGGGATATATGTTTCTATATAAAGAATGATAATAATTGTCAGTGGATATTAATGTATGTAGTGTGTGTGTATGTGTATGTGTGTTCATATGTTCAGGAACCTGTGCTTGCTTATGGGGACATGTATGTGGAGGCCAGAGGTTAATGCCTGGTATCTTCCTCTATGGCTCTCTTATTTTTTTGTGACATGCTCTATCACTGAACCTAGAGTTACCTGATTTTACAGGATTGGTGGGCCATCAGGCTCCAGGTCTCCTTTTGTCTCTGTCTTCTCAGCACTGGGACTACAGGCCGGCGAGCATCCGGCTTTTAATGTGGGTCCTAGGAATCCCAGCTCAGGTTCTGTTTTGCAGGGTATGAATTTTACAGAGTAAGCCATCTTCACACCTCCTATTTGAATCATACTACTATCAAAATATTAAAGACAAATTTGGTTGAGAAGCTGCACTTGGGGCAAAACTGGCTTCCTTATGAAAGTGCTTTATGAACGTGGTCTAAATGACGAACCTGTAATTTCTTCCTTTCGTAGAACTAGAAAAGAGGGAGAAGCCAATCAGCCAGGGCAAAAATGATTAAAATCCCAACGTAACATCACACAGCTATCAGTGAAAATCAGAAGTCAAAACTCAGATATTTTGAGTTTCAGGCCAAGTCCCAGCCATTGTTTTCTATGTGCACACGTGTGAATTGGGCCAATCCACACCACAGACAACTCATGTCTTTCACTGCACATGCCTACAGCATAAGTCCTATTACCACTCTTCTGTTCTTTTGGTCTATGGTTTAAGGTCTGTTTTCCGGCCTCCCTCCCTCCTTTCCTCCCTCCCTTCCTTCCTTCCTTTTTTCTTTCTTTCCAGCTTGTAAACATTGAGGTCCTTTGAGGGATATTATGTTTGAAGTTAGCGGTTCACTGACCACAATTAGAGGTTTATTAATGTTGGGAAACACACTTCCCTGTTTGGGTATGCTGACAGGGCTAGCGTCCTAACAACAGGGAGCTGTGTAAAAAACACACTTCCCTTCCCACCTGACCGGCTGCGTGCTGTTTCCTAAACCTTCTAGTCCTCAGCTTTGAAAAGCCAACCCCAGGCCACAGTAACCTACTCTATGCGAGGAGACAGGAAGGCTTAAGTGAAGTCAGAGTCTTTGATTTCTTATTGTTGACACTTGGGCATTTGTTTAATTTTGAGATAGGGCCTTATGTATTAAAGGTTGAACTCAAACTCACTAGGTAGCGGTAGAAAGGTCTCCACCATGGCCGGTTCCAATCATGGATTTTAATTGTCTCCAGCAGCACCAGAGAAGTTTAAAGGCACCAACACCACCTTGCACCTCTTGCCTCCCACCCCCAGGTTCTTTTCTTCTTGCTTTGGTGAACCAGCTTCAGAAGGAATAAAATACGTTTCACCAGACAAACCGTGTTTTCAGAACAACAATTTGTACTTTCTGTCATAATACAGCGGTGAGCCGAAATGTGTCTTTGAACCATGTTTTATTAACTTTCCCCCCACAGAGTTACATCAAAAGGCTCTGTAAATAAGTCATGTGCTCACCGTAATTCCAACATGCATACCAATTACGGCTGTTGGTTTCAAAACACGTAGTCAGTACTTTAAACAACCGGGAGAATATCACAGCCTAGAATATTCAACATTTCCATCTCAGTGTGCTGTCAGCATCAGAGGACGATTAGAATTGGAAATCAGTTACACTGCCGGCACATGGAGTGGAGTGATGCATGCTTATGTCAAACCCAATTAACATTCTAACAATATATTTCAAAGACACTGACCTAATCTCAGAGAACAATACATTTATTTATTTCGTGTTAAAAATCTTTTACATTTTGGACAGGATGCTGGAGCAAAGATATTTACTGCTACAATAACATTTCAAGTTAGAACCCCTGAAGAAATGCAAAGAAATACCATTAGTTTTAAAATTCCAGCTCTACGCAATGTGTGTGGTTATTGTAGATAAAGGGGCGGGGGAGGGGACGTCCTCTGAAGCCGTAAATCTGCAGAATTTTAAAATTATGTGAAGATCCTGTCTCCGCAGAAATAACACATGTCAAATAAGTCTGAAGTATAGTGTTCTTTTGCATGTCTCAAAAAAAACCTCACTTTATATTAAATTATGTCAGAGAGGAACTTCAGATTAGGTGTGTATGCTTTTACCTTTGTTTATGCATTTGTCCATCAAAGTGTTATCTCTAAATAATAATACATAGATCATTAATTATATCTGAAATCTAAAATCCACAGTGTTCAATGTATGGATGCATATGTGCACATATTCTATCTCTGTCTCCACCAACATGAAAATAGCAGGTGATAAGTCAGTGAACACTTATCAAGTAGTTATCAATCCAGGATTACAACAGGCCATACTCAAGAAGATTTAAATTCTGGATTTTCTCGGTGTGTATGTATGTGTAGGCATGTTCCTCATATGTGTGTAGAGGCCAGTCCCAGATGCCATCCCTAAGGCCATGTTCACCTTCTGTTTGTTTGTTTGTTTATGCATTTTGAGGCAGCCTTTCACTGTGGCCTGGAACTCACCGAGTAGGATAGGATGCCGACAAGCAAGCCCCTGGGAACTCTCTGTATCCACCTCTTCAACAGGGATGACAAGCTGCCACTCCTAGCCAAATCAAATCACATCATTGTGTGTGCCAAGCAAGTACTTTTCTGCCTGAACCATCTTTCTAATTTCCAGTTCAGGATTTTTAGGGGAAAACGCTAGCTTTAACTAGACCGACGTGACGTTGGTATCAAGTGTTAACTGTTAAAGGCTTTGTCAACAGGATGATAGAACATCTGGATAAGAAGAAATGAATGATGCTGTCAAATTATCCATCTGTTTTGTCTACCCGGTATGAAGGACCACATTCTCAGAAGCACTGGGCTGGTTGGCACAGTATCGATACAGCATCTGACGTTTAACAGCCCTTCACAGTTAGCATCTAAACTACTGAAGATGTTCCCTTCACATCTGTACATCTGCAAAGGGCACAGATATGGCTCTGACACGTAAGATTATCTTTGACTCTTTTTTATTTTTTTTAAATTAACTCTGTCATGTGTAGTTTGCTTTATGATACTATTTAAAAAAAAAAAAAACTATTCTCTGAAAGTACGCAGCGTGGAGAAACAGATGAGGAAGTGCCAGAGGCATGACAGTCCCAATCAGCCGCACGGCAGAAAGAATGTGGATGCCCTTCAAGAAAGAAACGGCGAAGCAGAGCTAAATGGAAAGGGAACTTTTTTTCCCAACCTTGCTTCTCTAGCTGAGTCAGCATTTTCGGGCTGACAGTGACTGCGGTATTCTGTTTCAAGGAAATGACGTTTGTATGTCCCTTCAGTATGTGTAGAAAGATTGCTTTAGAGAAAGCTTAAGTCAGAGTTCCTTGGGTCTTTCTCAATTCTTCCCAAGTTCATGATGACCTTGAGTGTTGACTTACATAGAATCTTTGGATGCTGAACTAAAAATGCTGACCTTGCAGAATAGGAGGATGGCATGCAGTTACTGACAACAGTTCACAACAGCGGCGCCCGGCTTGGTATGATTGCAATCAGATAAAGCTATGGCTACCCTAAAAGAAGTTATTTATCTAAGGAAGTGTTGGGAGAGGATAAAAATCTATCAGGAATGTAGAGGATGGGGGCAGAGGTCAGCATCGGGTGTCATTTTGCTCCCCTCTTGGCTTTATGTTGAGACATGATCTCCCACGGAACCTATAGCCTGATGGCTGTTTTAGCTGACTGGCCAGTGAGCCCCTAGCATCCTTTCCATCCCGCACACCACACTGGAGTAATAGATATATTATAGATATATACCACCACACCCAGCTTTTACTAAGGGTTCTGGGGATCCCAACTCAGATTCTCAGGCTTGCACAGAAAATGCTTAACCCCCCTGAGCTGGAATATTCTCCCTAGGTCCTAGAAGATGAAAGCTTGATCTATATATTTTTCTGTACCTTAAACAAATGTTCATTCTCTATAGAAAGATTACCTATAAAACTCAATGCCAAGATTTTTGAAAAGTCTTTATTTCTATTCCATTTCTCTTGACTAAGAGGGAAAATCATTTTTTTTTCAGTTGTGACATTTCTAATGAAAGCATTGTTGGTAGTTGGTTTAATTTCATTGCCAGCCTGATTGTATGTAGCATCATGTGGCCAAGTCTAATTGTGTTAGTTCTGTTTGGGTATGAGTAGGCCTAGCTCCAGAACAGAACTAAGGTCCAAATTGGAACTGAATGCAGGTGCCTTCAACTGTACATTAAAAACAGAGAAGATCCAAGATACACAGCTCAAAATATTAGCTTGATTCTAATGTAAACACAAAGCTGTTCGCCTGGCAAAAAAATGTAGCATAGGCCTGTTCAGAACCCACTCTAGCATGAGACGTTACAGATGCAATCGCCTGGGGTACATTGGGCCACTATGTCCATAAAAATAATAATTAAGCCGCAGGATGTATTACATTCCTCAGTTTAGTACCTGAACAAAGCCCAGAGCATTGATTAATATTTCTCTTTATGTCTTGTTTTTATCATTGAATACGGTACCTACAGGCCATTTATCACCTTTCATTTCTATTTTATTTTTATCACTGCCTCCATTAAAAGGGAATCAAGAAAGCAATGGAGTTTCCCTTCAATAAAACAATAGGAAGGCCTGTCTCCTGGATGTGTTTTTCAGATGGAAATGATTCAGGTTTAGTTGTGTGTTTATTTGAAGCTGATGACTTATGGTCATGCTGACTGGTTTGCCTTATAGCGCGAGGGAAGGAGAAGTGAGCAACGCCGTCTCTGGCTGCTTGCCTCAGGTTTGTTGGTTTTGTTTTAAGCAATGCTCACAACTCAACCTCAGTAGAGCTCAGGGGTTTCATCTTCCCACCCGAATCAGGATTGATGGCAACTCCGCAGCAATTCCTAGATCTGGAAGCAAGCGCTCCCGCATGATGCGGGGTAGACAGATGTGATGGAAGCTCAGACTGCCTGCCATTCCCAGACCCTTTTGTGTTCACAATGTTAACAGCAGGTTCAGGCCTCCACTTAACGTCCTCCCCCCCCAGGGATGGGCAACAACTGGACCAAAAATCCACTGTGTAGCAAGCAGACAGCCTGGGATGTCAAGCATTCTAGATAAGGGGCTGAGGGAGGACTGAAAGCCTTATCTTCCCAATCATTCCTTATTTCCTGCACATCCACATTGTACAATGTGATGTTATTTGCTAAGTTCTGGTAGGAACCAGAAAGAAATACAGCTTACTTAATAAGCAGTAACCTGTATTATTTCTTAATTGTTTGTTTGCTATTTGTGGGCATTTGTTATTTGTTTGATTTTTTTTTTTTTGAGAAAAGGTATTACAATGTAGCCCAGGCTGTCCTGGAACTCATTATGTAGTCTATGGCTCCAAACTCATGGAAAATTCTTGCCTCAGGCTCCTAGGGACTACAATGATTACAGGGTTGAGCAAGCTTGACTGGCTTACATTCCTTAGGGATCTCCAAGGACGTGGACAAGTCCAAGTCAAGTCCAGGTTAAGGCAGCAAAGATGTCCCATGCCGCTCTGAGAATGGAAGTGATTGTCAGGACCAGAACTGGTTTCCCAGCAGTGATGGCACCTGGAGCTTGTTAAGAGCAGGGTGGAAGCCCCTGCAGGAGCTCTGGGAAGGAATTAGAGAGAGTGGCAGGAGTCAAGTGATTAACTTAGACAAGACCCTGAAACAGTAAGTTGACCATAAGTCAACCGATTAGTGAATGAGAACCAGGTAGCCCTGCCCCTAGAGTCAGGAGATCCTGATTCACACAGAAAGCCAGATCCATTTAGCAAGTGATCCTTCAGTGCAGAAAACTGACTCAGCCAGCCAAAGGAGGAGTTGACAGCCAGAGAACTTGCTGAAGAGGTCTTGGGAGAGAGGCAAGCATTGCTAGCAATTCAGTAGCTGTTTCATAGGCAGAGAAGAATGAAATTTGCTGGATTCCTAACACCTGTTACCTAAGGAGGCAAAAAAGCAAGCCAGACGTCTTGAGACCAAGGGATGGCTCTAGAAGTCTCCTAATACCAGCAGTACCTAGATTTGTCAAATACTATGCGAAACAGCTACCCGCATCCTGCACCAGATATCAGCCAAGATTATTCAGAAAAATTTTGGAGAAGTCATGGTTTTCACTGACCCATTTGCCCTGTGTTGGAAGCACTCGTTTGCAAGATGGCTGATTCAGGTTGGAGCTAATAGCAGTGGCCACATCCTGAAATTTGGAAGCCTAGATGTCCTCAGGAAGCATGCTGGTCCACAGGTGGGTAGCTTTCTGATTGGTTTAGTATGGTTGTCTATCTGCTTGTGTTCTAAAGACAGCGCATCTTTTGTTCTTACTAGACCTGCCTTTGAATCCCATCAGTCCACATTATATCCACACCAAAGCATCACACAGACTACTGAATGCAGACTTCAAAACTTCAAGTTCACAACGCTCACCCGCCTTGCCTGGGAGATCCTGCGGGGCCGTTTTCTTCTATCAGGTGTGGATTAGAGTCCTTGAAGGATGACTCCCGTGTCACCGTAAGACTATTTTGTCAGATTCCTTATGATGTTGGTGGAGGATGTTACAAAGGAAACACAAAAAAATACTTTTGCGCTTAATACTTGGTCCCTGTTGTCACATACCCAGCAATTAAAAAGCGAGAGAAAGGAAAAGATTAAATTCATTCTGTCTTTCTAGAAGTCTAAACATTTGCTTTAAGTGAGAATTCTCAAGTTGCAAAGTGATCAGTAAAAGCCAGGATGGAACTAGAAGCGAACATAGGAAGGTGCGATCCTCAGTGTGTGCATCGGAGCTCATTCTGCATAAGAAATGAATTCCTTTGGCTTATTTTTTTTAATTAGCTTTTGCAAGTGCACTTGGGAGCTAACAACACAGACTTACAGGAATTGAATTACTAGAAGGGTTCCGAAACTGGGCTATAAATCACAGGCCTCTGGTTGATGCCGTGATTAACACCGAGCGAAGCACTGTATTGTTTGGTATCACCAGAGAGTTGATGGAGAGCCAGTCAAACATTACGCCAGGCAGCCACATCTCAGGGACCACAAAGCCTGGTGGAGCTCAGGGACGTAAGTTACATCAACCTGCTATGTACACTTAACATCCTGTCAGGCACATCTGTGTTTACTACCATCAGATAACTCCCAGCTGTTCATGTTGCCTCTGTTTGATGGTCATTCTGGGATCTGCCTGATGTTGAGAAGCATGTTGTCAGGGAAGTAAATTCCGTCCTGGAGATTGATCAAGGAAGGATACAAACTTGAGGATGCTGGCGTTGGCTCATAAAATTGCAGATTGGGCCATGTACTGGCAATGACACAGACAGATGAATATCGGACTTTTGACCAGGGCTTTAGATGTCTGTTATTGCTTTTCATTTAATTATGCCTTAAAATCCTTCCTGTGGTCAAGTTCTTTTGGGGTGCCTCAAACCAATATAAACTGTTCTTCTGGGAGGACAGGGACCAGGTAAGGGCATGGTTACTATGCTGGAAAGGAAAAAACCAGGGAGACATCAGAGTGTTCTCTTGACCAAAGAGCTGCTTCCTGAGGTCTAAGTGCTGGGCACTGTGGTTGTAAGAGAAAGGGCAATGTGTCTGTGCTGGAGATCCCAAGAGTGCATCTCCAGGCCCAATCTCAATCCTTCCAGGCTCTGTTCTTGGCTCTGCGAGGGTTTCTAGGATCCTTGGCTCTCTGGATATACAAGTGGAGTCCTCTAGCAGGACAGCAAAGAGGTAAAGCCTCAGGACTTCCCTCCCTGCAGCCTGTCCATTTCCTCTGTGAAAGGTCACTAGCTTGTCTCCAGGCCTCCCTTTCTCTCTGGACCAGAGAGGGTAACAACCCCCTGTTTGTATTGTACATCACCGTTTCTCCCCTGTGGCTTCCCAGCCTTCTGTCCACAGCTCTCTAAACTTCCTTTACTAAAACATTGTTGAGCTATCCTAGTTAAAGTGTGACACCTTGTTAGGACCCTGACTGGCCATGTCCCTGAGCCAAATGAGCTCACTAGCTTTTTGGTAGAGAAAATTAAGATTGCACAATTGATGTCTGGTTGGCAAAGGATGGGTATGCGGTGACCAAGGGAGGCTACAGCTAGTCCGTGGGAGCCTCAATGCTGCAATTAGATAGCTCCCAATAGATGAGAAGCCGAAGCACCAGGCCAAGTCCCCATATGTAAATGGTCTCCTTCAGTCCTCTATGATTTGAGAAGGGAAAGGGAACACCCTACATCACGAATACACCATTTAACTTATTAATATTCAATTTTCCTCTTTGAAGTCCATGATGTAGAACCCAGTGGCCTTGTTCCCTTTCTTGGGATGGTCTAGTCTGATCCCTGTTTGAGTGCGGGAATCGTTTTCCTAATAAACATCTGCTTAACCTGTGCCTCTCTACTAAATTATTCACTTCAAGAACTGAGCCCCCCCCGCAGTCAAAAAAATAGGTGACCCAGACCTGGATTCTTTCCACGTGGACATACACGTGACTCACACAGTCCTTCATACTTCTCCGAGAGATGAGCTGCTGAGCTCAAAACTGAGCCTCATAACTTCCTTTCCAGGAGATCTCAAAGATAAAGGGAAATGAAAGACTGGAGAGCTAGCATTACTCCTGAGAGCTGAGCGTGTTCTCACACACATACAGAGCTGTCATCAGCCTTGCAGGATGGCACTTCTCCCAGCCAGCTGACAAGAATGAATACTTGATGTAGCAAGCCCCCAGGACACAGATGCCACTTGATACGGCCAGAAATGCTCCGGTCTGTGGGGACATTCTGTTCTCTTTCTCCAACTCTGCTCTGGGTTATTCATGGTTAGGCTATCTTCCTGAAGCCCAAAGCTGTACTTGGCCATTCTGGAACATTCACACACTGGTCACTGGAACTGGCTAAATAATCTAGTACAGATGCAAGAATATTATACGAAGTGGAAGGCAGCTGCTGTCCCTCTTGGCTCCTTATCTTTTCCCGTTCTCCACAAAGGTATGTATGCTCTGATAGAGTTGATTCCAATCATCAACCAAAATAAAACCCAAAGATTGATATGAGCGGGGAAGTGCCAAGTTGCTGTTGGTGCTGGCACAGTGAAAGTCCCATTGTTCTAGTTTGCCAGACTTGTCGCTTTCCTGGAGTGGCCCAGCTGAATCAAAATGGCTCAAAAGCCTCCGAAGTTCCCCAGGTGTTAAAAGGAGAAGTTCTATTTGCTCTGCTTGCTGCTACTGTCTTTGTTGGTTAAGGACCACCTTGGTGAACTACTCAAAGTCTCCACAGGCAGCGCAATTTCTTTTTTTGGCCCCTCTATTGTCAGACAACCTGCCTTCTGGGTATGTTGTTCTCACTGCAGCTAAGTGATGTTTCTGACATTGTTCTTGGCACGCTTGGTTTTCCAAGACACTGCTTAGGGTAGAAAACATGAAAAGCCCGACACTGGCTTCTACACTTTTCTATCCTGAGTGCTGTATTTCAAAATAGTCCGGATGGGGAAATTATGCTCGGTTCAAAACAAAAGCAACAACAAAAATGAAAAATGAGCAGGCCGAGTGAGGTGTTCATACCTGTAGCTCAAGCACTTGAAAGACGGAAGAAGGAGAATGAGAAGTCCCGTGTCAGCCTCAGCTACTCAGTGAGTTCAGAGCCAGCCTGGTCTACATGGTCCCTGTGTCAAGATGCCAAATTCATTAACTAATCAATCCATAAAACATGGTGCCACTAAGGAAAAATCAGTTGTATCAGCCTGTCACGGCCAAACTTCCCAGCAAGGTACTCTCTATAAATGGGTGGAATTTTAAGATAATCAAGTTGTTTCGCCTATTTTCTCTCTCAATAATGTTTTAGATTTCCCAAATTTAATTCACTAAATACTCAGACCTGTGAGGAAAGCAAAAATACCTTCAACCATTTGAGATTTCCATGCTTTCTCTCACCCCCACTCACTCCTGGCATTCAACAGGAGCAAATGTAGAAGGGTCCAGTTCTTTCTTAAGTGTGCTTCCTCCCGTCACTTGGACCACACATTCAATGTGAAATCTTCCAGGAAGTCTTCCTCTGACTTTGAGTGTGTTTACTGCCACTCTCTTGCTGATGTCATTACATTTCTTGGTGGGAGGGCAGAGGGATTAGGGACATTGTGTCAAAATCTGCTGTTTATTGCCCGTCCTTTGGCTGCTAGTTTTAGGATTTTCCAAACAGATTCTGAAACTGGATACTTAGGAGGATCCCAAGGGCAGTCCCATCCCCTCTGCTGCAATGAGAAGTTTCCCTGATGAGGGGTTAAATTTATATGCAGATATAAGGACAGATATTTAGAATGTAGTTAAGGATTAGCCTGGTTTAGTAAAGTCATAGTTGTAGTTTCTCTTCAGAGATTTATAATGTCACTAGCCCTCGGCAGTTGGTTAGGTTTCCAGTATCAGGCATGATATCCCTCTTTTTGAGCAGGTCTTAAGTCCATTCGAAGAGCTACTGATTACTACCAAGGTATGTGTGCTGGTTCTGTACTCTTATTGTGCTGTGTTGGTCATTGATGTGGCTCATAGGTATCATAGTTGGTTCCTGCCTTTGGAAGGTCGCATCAAACATTCAGGCACTTTGAAAGCTAGTCTTCAAGTTAGCTCCAGCTCAAGGTCTTTGGGTCCTTTGTCTAAAGTGCATGGGTGTTCTCAGCAATAGAGACTTACCTTCCACCTACGGGTGGCAACCAAGGGCAACATCAATAACCTGCATGTTTTGGGGGTGAGGGGTATCTTGGAAAACTGTGATCAACAACTCAAAGAGGACTTCTTTTTCCTGGTGTTGAGATTTTTGTTAGGGTCATCTTTGGCCCTTGGAGGAAGCATTGTCAGACCAGATGAGAAAAATTCATGTAAACTCTGTGTGTGTGTGTGTGTGTGTGTGTGTGTGTGTGTGTGTATTCACGTACATGCATAAAACATGTTTACATATATTATAGGTTTTTACATTCATATTTATTTGTCATATTGAGATTTGAGATAATGATAAACTTATTTTAATTGTATTAAATAATACCCAAAAAGTCTCTATATAAATAGAGGGCAGTATATCAGTTCATAAATCCATTTTAGACAACTTTCTCTATTTTAAATAGACTTTTAAAATGTAAATGAACATGAAATTGAGATCAACTATACGGGTGCAAACAAAGAAACAATAGTGTGATTTTTATTCTACCCTTCTGGGCTATTTGCTGGTTGCAGGCCTTACATGACAGGCATTATTAATAACATTGTGTTGTCAATTCAGTAGAAATATTAAAATTAAATGAGCAAGATACCAGTCAAATGTGATTTTCCAGAATGTTAATTAAATGGCATTCAGTACATCAAATAGTGAGAAACATCAGAGCTCACCCAGTGTAAGAAAAGAGATGGAATTTTGGAGGCCTCCAGTCCAGGCCACTCAGAACTTCTGCAGGGTACCAGTGGCCTCTCAGCAACTGAACTCTCCACTAATCTCAGGACACCTGGGTTCTTTAAAGGACACTATATCCCACTGGTATATTCTCCTTGGTGTTGATTGTTAAGCCACAACAAATTAAAAGTCCCATATAGAGAAAATGGCCCACTTCTTAGTGCAGAGGATCCCTGGTTCCTTCCTGCTGGGTCCTGTCTGTGTAAGTTCAGTCCTTCCCATGTCACCAAGCTCTTCTCAAACCATGCAGCAGTTTCAGATCCCTTTCTCATCCTGTGGAAGAGAAGAGAGGTGGAAGAATGAATATGGAGATAAAAAGGAAGGTCTGCCAAAGAGCTGAGTCTCCTGGAAAGTCAACCTCAAGAGCAGACTTGCAGATAAACTCAGGACCTCTGTTCTCTTCTTGACCTATAGTGTGATGGTCCAATTGTCTTTGTTCTTGATGCGTGTATCGGATTTTCCATGGTTGAGGACAACATGGTCGCAAATAGGGGAAGCAAAATCCTTGGTTCTTTGTTGAAACTGGAGCATGGTCAGCTTATTTAAATTTCAGGCTTAATTTTAAAATGCCCTTCTTTTTCTGTATTCCTCCTGCTCAATGACTTCATGTGATTGGTAGATCTGAGGTATCATGTGACTTACGGGAAATTGTGGTTGACTTGGTATTAAAAGACTGGAAAAGAGCAACTGGCAGGGGAACTAAGATGATGACAATAGTCAAAAAGCCTAACTTCCTTGAATGTGTATCGATTAAACTTATTGGGCTAAATACTATCACATTAATTATCTTGAGTCTCTTATCAATCTATTGATTTGGATATTATGTACCGCTATCATTTTTCAAATTTTTCATGAAAAATAGGAGCTCAGGAAGGCAAAGTGCCTTGTCTAAAAGCTGCACAGTTTATGCCACATAGGGGTCAGGAGCTGGGTGCAGGAGTCCTTTCTACACATCTGCATCACTGCAAGAAGACATAGAACAATTTTAAAAAACCATGAGATTTGGCAATATCAACTTTCAGTAGTACCCAGGACTATCAAACAGCAGACAGACATGCACTTTAACAATTTTCTGGCAAATTCCATCTGTGGGCAGAGATAGAATAAATTAGCCAGTCCTTTAGCCACGGGCTTGGTGTTCATTGGTTGCTTGCTTCCTTTAATGTCAGTGAAAACCTTGCTCATGGTAGAGAGGGACCTGATGCCACTAATCCTTTTCCCTTCTTCAGGATGAAAGTTGACTGTGGATTTTCTCGAAGTCCTGAAAATATGCTGCATGCACTTTTTCTCCCTGCTCCTGTTTTCACTATAAAATCCATTCACGCCATCCCAAGACAACGGGCAGCCCAGGTACTGAACGTAAATTATATGATTCATACTTTATTCTGATTATCAGCTTACAATGGCTCCCCTTTCACTGATTTAACAATCTACCACTCTCATCTTTGTGTCTTGACTGCAACATGAAAGGGCGGTTTTATACTGGTAAAACCCCTTAGACTATAATAAACATGTTACAAGACTATACTACTTAACAAGGGTGTCTGGCTTTATCAATGTTTCCAATAAAAATCCACCTCCTCCCCCAACCCCATGATACTGTAATGCTGAAGGCAAGCACAATGCTGCTCTTATTGCCTCTACCACACCCGGGCCTCACATGGGCAACTAGAGGCAGGATGAGAGGAGATAAAAACAGGCTACACACAGCTCCTAATTATCCTATCCATAGCCACCCTCTTTCTGAGAGGTGCTGGGGGAAAAATTGTCAACTGTAATTGACTTTGAAAAATTAAAAAGTTATTCCATCAGATTTCACCACCCGCCAACGCCACAGAGCAGTGATGGCACTAGGTGTCATACTAGGTTACAGGTGGCTCTGACCCAAGGAAAAATAGCTGGCTCTGTGAGGTTTGTTCTCTGTGCCCTGACTTCCTGCCCAGTGGGCTGCTTTCATAGTTCATCTTGATGCACCGATGTTATTATAGAAGGAAATGTGGGCTCAATGACACTGAAGACAATCACTGGATTTTAATAACCCTGCTGCTTCTTCCCACAGTTTCTCTTCGTCCACCCTTTCCACTGATTATAAACTCCAAGGTCAATTTAATTTTTCTACTTCATGACATTGGTGCAGAACTCTTAAGATTCTCAGGAACTCCTTTTCCCAGCAGACACTGACGGGTGGCATATGTGTCAGGGAGGATGAAGGGGTCACAGACCTCGCTACCTTTTCTCCTCCGCTTCTTCTCTGGCTCTGTCTTGATTTCCTTGCATCTTTAGCCTCCTTTCAAAGCTTCTGTAATTCCCATGGCTCATCTGCTTGAACTCCACATTACACATTGTTAATGGCAAATGAATGTCCTTGCCGTTCTTGTTGCCATGGCTTTCTTACTGGGTCTGCGTGCATTAGTAAGTCCAATGGTAGATTCTCATTTCTCTGAATAGCTTCACAATTTCATGCACCTACCATAAAAGCAAGCAAATTGACACCCTGCCAGGAGTAGCCAGAGGAGATCTTAGAAGAGAGTTCATAATGACACTGTTGCCATATTGCATGCCTGTAAATAATTCATTAAGTCAACCACCCTTTCGTTTTAAGCAAACACAAGCAGATGCCTTTCTAAATTGGATGCAGACAACAGTCTTCAGGAAAACATTATTGTAATATGACACTTAAAAAGAATAACAGATTTGCTTTATTGATTTTTGCAGCAGTAATATACCGTGATTACTTCTGTTACCCATTTTATCTCTCTCACGGGCTGTGTCCTCTGCTCTCACTGTTTTATACTTATATGAATAAGTGTGAAATTTCATTGTTAATATTAATAGTGTGGAAAAGTTAATGATACCAATTCATAATCCATCAAGCAAAATCCAGGTAATTTTCCTCCTGGTCTATGATGTTAGAAACACAGTCAGAACCATAATGACTTTTAAAAAATATATTATCATTAATTGCTATTATTGCACATGTTTATGAAAATGTGTACGTGTCTGGTTGAAAAGGTCATGCATTTGTCTGGAGGTCAGAGGTCAGAGGTCAACTTTCAGGAGTGGGTTCTCTCCTTTCAGCATATAGGTCATAGGGATTGGTCCAGGCTTGGCTGAGTTGTTTTGCCAACCACCTGATGACGCTTTGATTTGCAAGAATCTGTGTCACCAGCTTATTTATGGAAATGGAACAATATTCCAAAGATAAGACTATCCTTTATGTTTTTCGTCTTCAAAAGATCAGTAAGTTGTTGCCTTTCAAATTAAACACTGTGTATGGTTAAGAGTCAACTAATATTGAAGCCAAAATTTATTATTTATGTTTTCTAAAGGCAAGATTTGCCTGTGATAATAGAAAACTTTATCTTGCAAATTATTATTTATTTACTAGTGTCCTATACTGTTCTAAGAAATATTGTATCCAATTGACTCTATAAAATGCACTAAGACATGAAGTCAATATACTGACTCATATCCACGATTACAGTGGTTCATAGTCTTAGCCATGTATTAGAATCACATGTTGGGGATTTAAAAAGTTATGTATGCCATGTTTTCAGGGTTTCAGTGTAATTGCCCAGATGGGACCCAGATAATTTATTCTATAAAAAACTGCCCATAAACATTCTATGTGCAGCCATGTCAAGGTTACTGAATTTCCCATTGACTCAATACTTTCACTTTTTTGAGGCTGTTTATAACTGGAAAACTTTGAGTACATAAAGATATCTATAAAAATTTTGGCATGCTACAATAGGAAAAAAAATTTATATATGACTTGATACATGTTTAGAGAAATCCCCTAAGAATTCAGATATTTAGTGATAAGCTTACATCTGGAATCTATTATTCCATGTAATTCTTGCCATGTAATTCTATTATATTAGGATTAACCAAAGTTGGAGTACACACACACACACACACACACACACACACACGTGCAATATTGGATCTAAATCTAACCCAAAGGGGTCAACAGATAGAGAAAATTCAGTCAAGGACTCTGAGCAAGAAGAATCCAAGATTAGATATAGGAGAACAGAGAGAAACAACCTTGAAGACGTTGAAAGATGTAAGGTCAACTCTACAAGTAGATTCTGAACAAGATACCAGTAGAAGCCATTACAGTTGGTGCTAGTGACAACTTGACACAAATTAGAATCGCCCAAGTGGGGAGCCTCACCTGAAGAACTGATTGCTCTTGGAAGCCCCAACCTGATTGTGGACAGTGAGTTCTGGTGGCAGCCCAGACAAAAGAGGCAGGGTAGAAGGAAAATTACCTCACCTTTTGCTGGTTGACCTGCCTTGCCCGTGGGTTAATTTGCCCAATGACTGCTACAACTGACTCCTTCCCAGACAGATGAACCAGAGTTTGCAAGCTTTCATTGTGGATTGGTGGTTTTTCAAGAAACTTCAGAATGAAACTGCTGAGGCATAGAGCCTTGTGGACTAAGCAACTACCAATTGTCTTCACTGTACCCCAAGTGAGAGGCAGCCATTGCGGTTCTACCCAGACTACTGAGTCACATGGCCTCAATGACAAGAGTAACTACTAGGTGCTTATTTGCAGGTGTGATTCTGTTCTAACTAGCTTCCAGCTGACTTAATCAATTCTTTTGTATCATCCTGTTGGTTTTGTTCCTCTGGAGACGTCTGACGAACACAGTATGCAAGGAAGGACTGTTGGGGTAGGGAAGGAGCTAAGGCATTGGGAGAGGAAGAAGATGGTGTGATAGCTCTTGGCAGGGAGGACACCTCCAGGCATCCAGGTAGGCTCCGCCCCAGCCCCAGGCACAGCACTCATCCTCACTCTGACTCTCCTTCAACAGAAGATGGCCAGGGAAATTCCAGCTGTGTGCCTCTCTAGCCTCTGCACTGCACTGCAGAGACAAGCCTTCGCAGCAAAGATCAAATCGTCAGAACTTCTAGAAAGGGAAAAGGCAGCTTGAAACCTCCTGCACTAACATTTTAGCAAGCAGTCCTCAAACTGCTTGTCACTGCCTCATTCGAAGTAACCCACAAAGCACCTTAGGGCCATAAACTAACTGTAAAGTCAGAAACTGAAGTGGTGACAGAACTTAGAGGTTGCTGTCCCTTCTGGGCCCAAAGGTAACAAAGGCTGATAGGTAAATGCTTTGTAGTAAATTTGGTTAGATACCTTTCTCCCTCCATCAAAGTTCTGGGCACACTGAACTGACTTTAAGTGGACTCAAAGTTAAACCACCTGTAACAGATAGCAATTAACTGTTCCGACTTCTCCCTTGGTTGGCTGGAGGCACAAGAATTAGTTAGGGTTTTAGTGCTGTGAAGAGATGTCGTGACCATGGCAGCTCTTATAAAAGAAAACATGCAATTGGGGTGGCTCACTGACATTTTCAGGGGTTTAGTCCATTATCATCATGGCTGGGAATGTGATAGCATGCAGGCAGACACGGTACTGGAGGAGGATTTCAGAGTTCTGTCTCTGGTTCCTCAGGCAACAGGTCTTCCTATGACTATGAGCCACTGTCCTGGGCTTGATCTTCTGAGACCTCAAAGTCCACCCCTAGTGACACACTTCCTCCGACAAAGCCATGCCTACTCCAACAAGACTGTACTTCCTAATAGTGCCACTCCCTATGGACCAAGCATTCAAACATAAGAGTGTACGGGGGGCCATTCCCATTCAAACCACCACTGAACAGTTTTTAGTATATGACTCTCACCATCCTGTAAAGAGCATACTTTTTAAAACCATCTTCAGTTAAAAACCTTAACAACGTTGACTCAAATCCCAGCTCTCAGCCAACAGTGAGTAGTCATGGTCTACACCAGTGGTTCTCAACCTTCCTAATGCTGCAGTGCTTTAATACGGTTCCTCATGTTGTAGTGACCCCTCCCCCAACCATAAAATTATTTTCTTTGCTACTTCATAGCTATAATTTTGCTACTGTTACGAATCATAATGTTAGTATCTATGTTTTCTGATGATCGTAGGTGACCCTGTGAATAGGTTGTTCGACACTTCCCAAAGGGGTCTCTACCCACAGGTTGAGAACCACTGGTCGAGACAGATTCAGGCTGCCCAGATGACATGTTCCACCATGAAGATGGCTACATGAGATTTCATTAGTTATAGGACAAAGAATGTCATAAATCATTGCCTTTACCAAATTGCTGGGAATCACAGGTAGATGGGATACAGTGAAGCAGGAAAAACTCCCCCAAAAGTCTCAGATTCTATATAATAACACTCTTGACTTTTGGATTAACTGTAGTTATCAGTCTGCTAATATTATAAAGATCTTATTTGGTAGTCAAAAGCATGCTAGATCAAACACAGGGGTGGGCAGTGATGGACTATTAAGGGGAGCAAAAGCATCCCAAGATATCTTAGCTCTGTAGTATTTAGATTCCCACAATTGCCAAGACCAAAGTTCAGTCACCAAACTTTGTAGACTCAGCAACACCAGTGGAACTTTCCCCGAGAGCTTACATTTATAGTGGATAAGGATGCATTTACAAATGATGGTTCACTTATCTTTTCCCAGCCTCCCTCTTTGCTCCTCCTTGCAGGATTATTCCATTAAAAATACCTGTCATCCTCTGGTTTTTATTTAGTTCTTCAGCTGGGAAGGTGCTCCAGGAAAGGTGACCGTAACCTTAGGGCCACACTGGAAGTGGGTTTTCTGTGGAGTGGGGGAGGCAGCCTCGACAAAATTACCTTTCTCCAGAGTGGAGGCGTGGGAATTTAGAAATATAATAAAGAATACAAAGACATGAATGAAAATATTAGAACACAGAAACATATAGGATAGTATCGGGAGGAAATTTTTCAGTGAGTACTGAAAATTCACCTGTGTTTAATTTTCCAACAGCTTAATATATCCCTGACCCTAAAAGGTAGGCATAAAACGAAAGATTGCATTAACATCCAAACTGAAAGTCATGGGGTACGATCATCGCTCACGCCCTAGACTCAGGCCCTAGACTAAACACTCTGTAGACAAGCCACTCCTTAAGTGGAATCCCAAGTTATTTTTATAAAGGGAACTGAAACTTAGACTTTTGTTTTATGTAGAAATCAACTACTTTCCTATTTGAGGAGCACAAGGTCTGGCAACTAGCCACACCTGTTGACAATAGCCTTGAGAGAGCAGAACTCTCTGTTTTATAACTAGGTGGACCTTTGTTTGAGTTAGAAGCACAATACCCTTGAGCGAACAAGAAACAAGTCCCAAACTTTCTGACCTTTGGCCTCTTCGGGCCTCCACAATTTTCCAGTTCTCTGGTAACAGTCTGGACAAAAAAAGGTCAGAGGTTAGGTCAAATGGTTAAGAATAGGCATGAAGATGACTGTAATGATGGTAGAAGGTGACATCTCTTCTTAGATTAATGGTAAGGGTTTCTTGAGCTGCAAGCACATACAAAATGTTATGCCTGGCTCAAGCTAGACAGATGTGAGGGTAAAGTGAACTAATGTTGATAGTCAAGATAGATCTAAAGGGAAATTGATGTCTAATAAAATCTTTGGGGACACCCCAGCAAAGGGAAATCCTAACCAGATGTTCTGATTATTGCGATTAGTGACTAGATTGGAGCATTAGTGCAGGGTTTATTGGTTCCCACATGGTGGTTACAATGAGTGCCAGATGGCTCTCCTCACCCGGACAGCTAAGGAAACATTGCCCTCTTCCTCTTTCCCATTCCAGCCATCAAAATGAAACAGGTTAAAAAGAATTGGGAAGATTTGCTACTACTGTCATGCCAATGCTTTTCTGATGCTTCAGTTGAATTTATGAGTTTTATCATTCTATATACCCCATGCATTCATGTTTTTAGTATCAGTTTAATAAAACATTTTATCTCCTTCTGTTTGAAATGTTTACCCAAGAAACAATAGGTCATAGAATCAGAGCACAGGGTTAAACTAATAAAGATGGAAGGGAAGAATAATGAGATGATACACTCAATATATATTCCTGGGTATGTATTTCATTATCAAAACTTTTCCATATATAAGGATAATCATTCTATAACATGAACATAGGACTTTGTAAACGGAGACCATGTACTATTTTCCCAGCCACCCAGACCTGAATGATCAGGCAGAAACTATATTAATTACAACACTGTTGGGCTACTGGCTCAGGTATATTTCTAGTTATCTCTTATACCTTAAATTAACCCATTTCTATTAATGTATATATCACTATGAGGCTGTGGCCTACTGGGAAGGTTCCAGTGTTTTTCTCCTTTGGCAGCTACATGGTGACTCCCTGATTCTACATTCTTTCTCCCTATATTCAGTTTATTTTTCCCTCCTAGTTCTATTCTGTCCTGCCATAAGCCAAAGCATTTTCTTTATTAACCAATGTTCACAGCATACAGAGGGGGAATCCCACATCATCTCCCATTTTCTGTCTAAATTAAAAGGAAGGTTTTATGTTATAAAATTTAACATAGTAAAATTACATATAACAAAATAGGTGTCAAGTAGGAATTACAGTTACAATATTTATACCTAATTTATCTTTTATCATAACTAAAGAAAACTGTCTTCAACTCCATCAAAGACCCAAGAAGGATATAATATCACCTAAGTAAACAGGAAGTGCATTGTAAGCAACTTCCAAAGTTCTAGAAATGACAGAGACATCTTGCTGCCTGGACAGTTACCCAAAGTTTCTTTGTAACATTGGAGCATCCACCTTCAGCCTACAGGCCCATAATATCTGGCAAACGTTTTAGTGAAACAAGATATTTGAAGATCTGTTCTGCCTTGTAATGGCAAAGTTTTTCAGTTGCTTTCTTTTGTGTCCTGCAGAATATCTGGCAGGTTTTTTTTTTTTCTGTGAAGCAGGAACACTGAAGGACCATTCCATCTTTTGAAAAGTTTAACAGTTACTTTTTTGTGGGCCCTGCATGTCCAGTTCATACAGCATACCAACAAGCAGTGCAGACAAGAGCAGTTTCTTGCCCAAATGACTAGCCTTGTCACATTTAAGGCAAATTCCATAATGTGTTTTCCAGTGCCCATAAATCTGTCTGAAGTAATTGGTATTGCCAGAAGCAGACATCTCTCACTGTTGAGAAAAGACTTATAAGATTTTAAATGCCATATTCTCTAAATCTTTGAAGTGTTGAAGTGTTATCTACCTAACTGAAATATATCTCTACATATCTAGAAAACCTAACTAACATGACTATAAGATTGAGAATTATAAATGACTATCTGTTAATCTATATTTCTTAGCTATACATTTTAAATGAGCTGCATAAACACAATACCTTAAACACATGCAGAAATACATATACACAGTATAATAAAATTAACCTTAAATTTGTATCAATAGACTAGGATCCATACCAATGCAAAGTATTCATCTCTATATCATATCTTCCTTCTTTTTTAAGAAAGAGATTGACTGTAACCATTTAACCATTTATAGTCAACCCACTTTAAATGAAAACAAACATTTATAAACAATCATTTTAGGAATTTGGGAGCTTTTTTTCCAAATTGCTTTCTTCTATTTGTTGGGCAAAGTATCTTTAGGGTTCTTGGAGACCTATATACTTAGATTCAAATTTTGAAGTCATGATATCTTTAATATATATAGGTTTACCTTAGCAGCTTCCGGAATCAAATGTCTCTCTGCACTCAAAAAGTTCAAAGAAAACATAATAATATGCAAAATCCAGGCTCTGTGTCTATTCCATCTTTATGAGGCTAAATCTGTCCTATTGTGTATCTGAAATCCTTTTCTGACCAAGAGCACTTTTAAAATGATAAGCATTGTTGTTATGGCATTCCTGGATGCTGGATCCACCTCTCTCAGTCTTTCAACACAGGAGAGATATATTTATGCTCACCAACTCAACTCTGGGAAGCACTATGTGGCACATAAACACTTTTTGTCTGAGTAATAGCTAAATCTGCCATGTAGTGTGCTGCACAACCTGGAAATGTCTCCATGTATGATGGAAGAAATCCCCAATGCTCTCCTGAGCAGAACCTGATCCAGCTGGTTGCCCAAGCAGAGGTGCTAAGCAACAGGCACGCTCTCAGAACTTTCCCCCTAACCCTGACTGGGCATACAATCACCTAGACCCAAAGTGGGTTTCATGCCATGAGGGATAGCTCCAAATGCTTGGGCGTCATTTGTAAACAGAGATTGCACACTAGTTTCCCAGTCACCCAGCACTGCTTGGCCAATGGCTTATATGAATGGTAATAAAACATATTATTCCTACCTAGCTCTTAAATCTTAAATTAATGCATTTCTATTAATCTATGTATCACCAAGAGGTTGTGGCCTACCGGTAGGATTCTGGTGTCTTTCTCCTTCAGCAGCTACATGGCATCTCCCTGACTCCACCTTCTTTCTCCCTGAATTCAGTTTAGTTTTCTAATCTGCCTTGCCATAGGCCAAAGCAACTTCTTTATTAATCAATGGTCATAAAACATATTGACAGCTTACAGAGGGGAATCCCACATCAGGACTTTAAACTGTGAGTTGTTAGAATGATAACTTTCTAGGAAAAAAATTTTTACATTCTATATTAGTTGCTGTTGCTGTGATAAAATACCATGATCAGAGATACTTATAGAAGAAAGAGTTTATTTTGGGGCTAATGATTCCAGAGGGCTAAAGTCAATAATGGTAGAAATGACAAGGCAACAGGCAGAAGGAACAGGAAGTTAACTGATACATTTTATCTCCATACAGGAAGTAGAGAACATGAGCTGAAAGTGTACCCCCAGGGATGTACTTCCCCCAGCAAGCCTCCTAAAGCTTCCACAGCCTTCACAAACAGCACCACCAACTGGGATCAAGTGCTCAAATTTATGAGCCTCTGGGGACATTTCTCATTCAAGTCATGAAAACATCTTTATTTCTTTTCTGTTTCTATAATAAAATACCCTGATAAGCAACATACAGCAGAAAAGGTTATTTGGCTCATAGTTCCAGGGGACTAAGCCTCTCAGGCAAGGGAGGACATGGCAGTAAGCAAGAAAAGCAGAATGGCAGAGCCCGAGCAGGTTGATTGCATTTCATCTCCAGACAGGAAACAGAAAACAGGAAGTAGGGCCAGGACATAAAACTTCAAAGTCCTAAAGTCAGGCTCTGTGGTGTAAACCCTTAATCCTAGAATTTAGTAGGCAGAGACAGATCTCTGTGAGTTCTAGGCCAGCCTGGACTACATAGTAAGTTCCAAGACAGCCAGAGCTACATAGTGAGACTTTGTCATATATATATATATATATATATATATATATATATATATATATATATGTTAGAAAAAAAACAATAATAACAAATCTGTAGAGGGAAGTTCTGTCCCTCCTGGTCCTGCAGCTATTCCATCCCAAAAAAACACACAGAGGCTTATATTAATTATAAACTGCTTAGCCTATTAGATCAGATTTATTATTAACTAGCTCTTACAACTTAAATTAACCCATAATTCTTGTCCGTGTTTAGCCATATGGCTTGATACCTTTTCTCAGTGAGGCATTCTCATCTTGCTTCCTCTGCATCTGGCTGATGATTGACTCTGTGACTCTCCTCTTCCCAGAACTCTAGTCTGATTGCCCGGCCTATACTTCCTGCCTGGCTACTGGCCAATCAGTGTTTTATTAAACCAATACTATCTTTACAAATCTTTACAGTGTACAAGAGTATTATCCCATAGCACAACTCAAATCCCATCTCCAGTAGCATACTTCCTCTAGCAATGCTCTACCTCTTAAAACTTGCATGATCTTCCTAAACAGCCCCACCAACCTGAGACCAAGCATTGAAACACATGAACCTCTGTGGAACAGTTCTTATCTTAACCATCACAAACCCTACATAAACATCATTATTTGGTACCTTGCTAGCCAAGGTAATCGGCTTTCTATTACTGTAACATTAAGCTGCCTGAAAAGGAAGTTTTCTGTTGCCTTCTCCCCAACTACAACTGCCTACTCAGCAACATATAACTATACATAATTACTTCTTTCCAATTATTTTCAAGAAATACACATTGCCTTTGCACAGTTTTCTTTTTCCTGCATAGTTTTATAGAAGGCAATGCTTCAACTATTCAGAGAGACATTTGGAATTTCTTATCTATTCCAGCAAGTTTAATTTCAACACATTCAGCTATTTAGAGAAACATTTTAAAAATCTATAATTCATTTTATCCCTGGGCATTAGTAATAGTCTACTATTGATAGACTTTGAAATGTTGTTGCTTCAGACCTGATCTATGATGCACATTTCTTTTGTAGAGCAGGAAAAATAGCTCTGGCATCTCCTACAAAAAGATTTACAGCACTAACAATCCCAGGCTATTTTAAGCCATAGTCAATCTTTATGGGAGAAGTGGAGAAAGCTCTCAGTAATGCTTTGTTTTTTTTTCTTTCTAGAATTGCAAACTGATATTTTACATATAACTTAGTTGAAGAAAATTGTGTAGTAACACTTCAAGACTACGCCCAAGGTTACTACTTCCTTTTTAAAATTCTCCCCATCTGTGCTCAGTGGGAAAAGAACAGTTTTCCATAGAATTTATTAAGCCCCAAAAGATCTGGAAATTGAAACCTTCTTAGTAAGTCTCAGAGGTACATAGACCTTCACACAAACTCAACAGACTCTGGGTTTTGCAAAGAGTGGCTTAAGTACGTATAAAATACAGGCTGCTTGGTGTATGCTGTAACATCTCAGAGCTGAGAAGCAGAGGCAGGAGGATCTGGACTTCAAATTCATTCTTAGCTACATAGGAAGTTTCAGGCCAGCCTGAACTATGTGAGAAACTAACTCAGATAAATAAATAAATGAAACAAAATTATATCAAAATGAAGAGTTTCAAGTCTACTATAGACATGCTCAGAACAGCATTATCAAACAGCAGTCAAAAAGTGGAAATAACATTGGTGTTCAAAAATAAGAAAGCTAAGTAGCAAACTGATACAAACATAAGACAACACTATAGTATTAAGTGAAGTAAAAAGAAATGACAAATGTACTCAGAAATATGGTATTACATTATATAAAAATATATACTATACTGTTCTGGTATGGAATGTTCCAGAGAAATTTAGTCTGTGCTGGGAACAAAATAAGAACAGTTCTTGCTTCTGGAAGACTAAGGACAGGAAGTTGATATGCAAGTCCCCTCTGTGTGCTGCAATTACCATTATTAAATAAACTGTTTTGGACCGATAGCAAGGCAGAACTAAGCTAGGTAGGATAAACTAAGCTGAATGCTGGGAGGAAGAAGGGTAGAATCAGTGAAAAGCCATGAACCCACTGACAGAGTCAGACATGCCAAAACTTTGCTGGTAAGCCATTGCCACGTGGCGATACACAAGTTAAAAGAAATGGGTTAAATTAAGATGTAAGAGTTAGCCAATAAGAAGCTAGAGCTGATGAGCCAAGCAGTGTTTTAATTAATAAAGTTGCCCTGTGTGATTATTTTGGGGCTAAGCGGCAGGAAATAAAACAAGCGCCCCCTCCATACAAAAGGAAGCATCTGGGAAAATTCTAGAATGATAGTTTCTTTATGTGTTGTGAGGTTTGCTAGCTTTCTGATACCTTACAAATAAACACCTGAAATAATCATCTAGTTCAGAGAAAATATTTGTTTTTACGCGGAGTTTCAAAGGTTCCTGATTGGTTATTCCATGATTTGTTGGTCCAGGACTCATTGGTCCTATTGTACTTCCACCCTAGGCAAGGTAGAAAATAAAGCCATTCATTTCATGTCAGAATGAGAAAGAAGAGGTTGGGGCTGATACTGCTACCATTTTCAAAGCCATATCTCCAATAATCTGAAGACCTCTCTCACTTAACCTTAACCCTAAAGTTTCCACAATTTCTCAGTACTGCTGGCCTCCGAGTCTTTATTGGGGAGGCCTTTGGGAAAGACTGAAGATCTATGACTAGCACTAAGAGTTCTCATAACATGGAGGCATGCTTTCTAAAATACAGACTGTATTGAAGAGATAGGCCATTCAGGGTATATCCATTTTCCATCATAAGAATAATATTGGAGATGAACACTGATCTCCAGCTAATAACATGCATGATGAAGTGCTTAGGGAAAAATGTACTGACATCTGCAATGTAGTTTCAAATGCATCAGAAAAATAAGATGACTTGATGGATGTCTAGAGGGATGACTAGACAGATGGAGAGAGGATAAAGCAAGTAGAGTGAAATGTTACCATAGAAGGGTGATGGGCACACAGATGTTCACTGTTGTAGTCTTTGAGCTTTGATGCATTTGAAGTTTTTTTTTTTTTATAATAAAATACTGGGGGGAAAATGGAAAGAAAGGGTTGCTCTCAAGAGAAATATCTGTATAATGTATAGTGATTTTTTGAGAAACCTTAGCCTCATGGTGTCTTCTTTTGTATAACTAACTGAACTATAAGAGTAAATTCGTACATTGACATTTAAGTATTAATAGTTGCCTGAGAATAATTGAGCTGAATTCCCTATCTTTGAATTGAGCTAAAAATGAGCAGACAGCCTCTCTCTCAAGGTAATAGAAATATAGCTTTATAATTCAAGATTTTTATCATTACTATTTCAATGATTTATTTGCATGTACATGTTGTGGGCATGCTTACCATAGCACGTATGTGGAGGTCAGAGGAGAACTTGAAAGAACTGGTGACTTCCTCCTTCTACCGTGGGAGACTTAGGGATAAAACTTGGGTCCATAGACTTGGCAGCAAGCACCATTATCCAACCATATTATTTAATTCTTTATTTTTGATTAGAAATCAAAAGGAAATGAAAAAATTTCTTTTCCGGAAACCATCTGGGTGTTCGTAATAGACTAGTTGTTTGGATGTTAATCAAATACTGTGTTTGATCTGGAGGGGAAAGGATCTTGCACTCATTCTTTCTTCAGGAAACCCATTCAGAACTCTTAGAGATTGTCTGTGTCAAGAGAATATGATTACAAGGTTTTTCAGCAATAGTGATAATACTTTTGTTGACTTACCCGAAGCATGGTTTATTTACATGTGATTCCTTTAAGCACCTCATTACTAACTTGCTGTTCAGACTCCAGGAGACAAGCAATAGATGGCCACATCTCTAACAGTCACAGATTTCAGGGAGTGAAGGACTAGATGCCTGGGGATGATAGAGAGTAGAAGAATGTTTTTGAAAATCTTGCAACAAAGATAACAGCTCTCAAGATGCTGCAACCTGTCCATAAAATTCAGCACATCTTGCCTTTTCTAAATGTTTCTTTTTGCTTGGGTTTCCTCTGCTGCTAAATGAGTGGTTTTTCTGCTGTGTGGCAATGGTCTGTACCCTGTCACTTGTATTTTAAATAAATGCTGATTGGCCAGTAGCCAGGCAGGAAGTAGAGGTGGGGCAATGAAAATTCTGGGAAGAGGGAAGTTTCAGTCTGCAGTCATCACCCAGATGCAGAGGATTCAAGATGTGACTGCCTCACTGAAAAAGGTACCAAGCCACGTGGTTAACACAGACAAGAATTATGGGCTAATATAAGTTATGAGTTAATAAGAAGCCTGAGCTACTAGGCCAACCAGTTTATGATTAATGTAGACCTCTATATGTTTCATTGGGACTTAATGACTGCAGGATCCGGGTGGGGCAGAAACATTGGTCAACATTCTTTCCATGTTTTCTTCCACAATTTCCTATTAGTTCAGTGTTGTCACTCAGTTTTAACTTGATCTTTCAGGGTCAAGGGCAAAGCTGGTAGCAGTAAGTACAAATGCCCTCTGTTTGTGATGGTTCTTCTTGGTGAGCTATTAACTGTCTGGTTGCTTTGCTGTGACTTCTCAGAGACTGATCCTAACACTGAGCTACACATTTATGAAGTGGATTTACATCCATGAAGGAATTTACTGAAGATGTAACCGCTTCTGTCATTGCACCGTTTTGTATTCATGATGATGGAGGCACTCTCTGCTTCACTAATCTCATACATCCTTCTTTCCTTCACTTACCATGGTTCATGGTTTCTGTTCTCCCATCCCCTTTCTCTTGAATCTTTCGTTGCCTCCGAGATGTGAAGAACTGCTTGGACCAAGACGGTCTTGGCAAGCATGAAGAACGGCCCATTTGCTGTTTGTGCGAAATGGTGTTTTTGGTTGAATACTCTTGGTGTGGCTCTGAAAGCAGTCAGGCTGATAAAGATGAGTAGTTCCAGCACATGCTCCATTTAGTCGCTTTTATTTCTAAAAGTCAGATTTTTTTTTTCAAACGTCTTTTTTAGTATGAAGAGCGAGAGCTTCCGTAGAAATTAAATGAAAAGGAACTTCATCTCTACAAACAGCTTGCAATGTATCCAAGAAGAGGAGGTGGTTTTTAACTGTCACTTTCATTAAAGCCATGAACCTGGAGAATAGAAATGCTTTGTCTTATTCTGTCCTATGCACTCCCTCTTCAGTGTTTATAAATTAAATAGAATCCCCCCACCACCTCCAAGCATACCCTCGTCCACTCTTCCTTGAGAAGTTTTCATATATCCCAGACGACGTGGCTGAGAATATCCTCGAACTTCTGACCCTCCTGCTTCTAGTATGGCATGAGTCATACTACCTGCAATATGTGGTCCTGGAGATGAAACCCAGGGCTTCAGGCATGTGGCATAATCACTCTACTCATTGAGCTACACCTATGCCTGGGGAATTCCTATTAAAAAAAAAAATTTAAGCCCCTGCATGATATTTTCATGTATATTCATACAAATCTTCAATCCAATTAGCCATCTGGAGTAAACAGCCTTTCTCGCCTATAATATTTGATATACTACGGACTTAAATTTGTCTAATTGTCTTATGATGGTCTTATTTTTTCTTTGTTCATATTATGTGTTACTTTTTTGTTTCCCTTCACACTCCTATAAGATTTGTTTTCATAACATAAAAATTGAGAGCGCAGGGAACCTTCTATATATAGCTCCACTTTCCTGACGGCACAGAGTGAGACTGAGAGACGTGTGACCACACCTTGGCTCTCCTGGCTCTTTGCCTGGCTGCATACAATCTCAAACTGTTCTTGTTCTTCAACTGTTGGCTTTAGTATGCGAGCAAGACAATTACTAATCTCTCAGGGAGTCTAAAACCATAACCTGAAATCATGTTTTTAAGACTCCCTTTTCCTCCCACTCCTACCTCCTTTCTCTACCCCCTTCCCCTTGTCTGACTCCCTGTCTTCCCACTCCGCTTTCCGAAACCATCTGGTATTTGACCACAGAAATCAGGACCATGGGATTTGTCCATTTGAAGTGATTACCGATTGACATTGTCTTCTAGACTTCCCACTCTGGAATCAGCAGGATTCCTCATTTGCATGGAAGTCACTTGTGTGATTCATTCCCTAGTGATAGCAAGCGAGTCACCTGCTATCTTAATGGAAGATATAATGAATCACTGTAAGTGTTGGGCCTGGGCTCCCACCCTGGCTCACAAATCCTCAGTCTTCCCTGGTCAATATATACTTGCTTTTTATGGAGACTTTGTTGAACAGCTCCGAGGAGCTAAGGCAGAGGACTGGCATCCAGCATCAAGTGGTAGGCCACACTATATTTTCCAGAGTTTTACAGACAGGACACCATCCATTCGTTCAGCAGGTGTTTAAGGTAACCATTTGTGTCACAGACCACACTAGATACTTGATATACAAAACTGAATGAGGCAAACTGGGTATCGTGACACATAGCTTCAATACCAGCCCTCAGAAGGCAGAGGCAAGCAGATGTCTGTGAGTTCAGGTCCTATCTGGGTTACAGAGTGAATTCTAGGATTCCAGGGCTGTTAAACAGAGAAACCCTGTCTCAAAAACAAAACAAAACAAAACAAAACACCCCAAACAAATAAGCAAACAAAACGGATGGGGCACTGACCTGCTTTGAGGAGCTCATGTCTATGTAGGAAGACAGAGAAGTCTTCCTAAGTCATGTGTGAATTCACCAAAGAATAGTGGGGATTTTGTAAACATCATCCTAATTTCTTCAACAGGAAGTCGTAAGCTTAAGGGGATGGTTGAGCTTCATCTCCAAGGATGAACTGGGATTAGCAGATAAGGGATGGAAGAGAGATCGAGGTAGATATCACATTAGCAGCAGTCCTGAATCAAGCTATGGAGTTTCCTTTATGTCCCTCAAATGGCACTGAGCAAAATTTCTTAGCTTGTAAGCCTGATTACTTAGCCCTTCAAACAAGGCTAGTAGGTGGAGACTCCAGCTAACGTTCTCCACGTGCCACCTTTTTTTGCACCCAATTGAATAGTATGAACAGGTGTTCCTAGTCATACATCTCATTACAGATGGTTGTGAGCCACATGTGGTTGCTGGGAATTGAACTCAGGACCTCTGGAAGCACAGCCTGTCCTCTTAACCACTGAGCCATTTCTCCAGCCTCTTCAGCTCTTCTGGGTGCCCCCTCAGAGTCTTTCTCTCACTTTAATGGCCAAGCCAGGCAGAAAATCTGAACAGAGATATATAGAGAATAAGCAGAGTCAGAGAGAGGCCTTGTAGCTGCTGGAGGAGAAGGACACACCAGAACCTTACCAGTAAGCCACAGCCTAGTGGTGATACACAGATTAATAGAAATGGATTAATTTAAAATGTAAGAGTTAGTTAACAAGCAGCCTGAGCTAATAGGCCAAACAGTCTTGTAATTAATTGTAATTAATATGGTTTCTGTGTGATTATTTGGGTCCAGGTGGCAGGGAAATCAAAGCAGCGTCTCTGTATACACATACCTGCTGTCATAAATGCATGCATGGTATTCACTTTTGTGTCACTCACAAAACAACGGTATAATGGGGGAAGGAACACAAGGTTGAAGCAATGGAGAGAGAACCTACTGTCTATCCCATACTTCTCTGGGTCTCAGAGATTAGAAACAACATTAGCACAATGGACTTTACAATGCTCAACCTTTAGTTGGGATAACACACTGTTTTATAACATGGTTGTGAATAAGAATGGAGAAATAGGGAAATACTATAAAGAAAAATTAGCATTTAATGTAGGGTATGTGTTGTCAACACAGAGTGTATCTAATAGTATTATGTGGATATAAGCTATTAGTTGTCTGCATGCATTGATCATAGAAGGTCACTCTGTGTAATAACCATGCTTACCTGTATCTCTAGTCTATGAAGGAAGGACGTCCTTTATCCCAAACTTATAAACCCAGGGATCTTCGGGACACAGGACCTGTACTCTCTGCCTTGGCACTCTTCACACTTGTAATATTAAATGTTTGCTTCCTCTGTGAGATCTGAGATTGTCTTACTCACCACCCCATTTCCTGCACTTTGCAGATCCCCCAGGGATGCTCAGTAAATATTTTCTGAATGGACAGAGAGCAAATGTTAGGCCTGCATGAAACTGCTAATGAACACCCACTTTATAGATATTTTTATTGTACAAAAAGTAGTGCTTGGTTGAAGAGGTCTAATATCCCATCATATGCAAACATACGTGTTAACACATGTGTGAACATGCAATGAAAGGAAAGAAAAACATAGGACAGTCAAAGAATGACTTTCTGGAGCATGAAAATCAGAGCTTACACTTGACAAGACTTAGCAGGTAGCAGGCACTGCCCTCAGCTTATTTTTTTAAAAACATATATTAATTCATTTGCAGCTTACAACAGCACTTAAATTATCTTCCAATTTTGTACTCAGTTACAAGGAAATTTCAGTTTAGTTTGAGTGTCTTGTAAACAAACACAAGTTCAATGTGAACATGTACAGGAAGGCACACAGTCACACTTCAGCCCTGAATTTCTTCACTATGCGACCTTCAAGCAAACATTTGGGACTAGAGCAAACATTACTGGCCAGAGAAACGATTAGTTCTGAAGGTTGGGAGGTACATGTAAGAGCAGAGGCAGGGAGGTGGAGTAAGATTAGCTCAGTTGGAAGATAGGGTTATTGCTAATGAAAGCGGAAGGCTCGTGGCTACAGATCTGTGATAGCTAGTGTGTTACCTGGGTAGTGAAGACCATGGGTTTCATCCAAGTGTGGGCATCAGTCCCAAGGTATGCAAACATTTCAAGCAGAACCTATGTATTCTGACCTCAAGAGAAATCTTGATTTTTCTTTCCAGAAAGAAAAGTTAAAAAAAAAAAAAAAAGTCTGGTGGTAGTTGGAGAGTGAGGTGAACCTCCAGGTAACAGTGCGAATGATATAGGCTATTAAGAGTGGCAAGCAGGGCAGGGAGGTGGATCAGAGGTAGATCACCTGTCCATCATTTATGAAACCCTAAGTTCAGTTCCTAGCACCATAAAAAAAAAAAAAGTCTGGTG
>NC_022020.1:41959094-41964888 GCF_000317375.1 Microtus ochrogaster | reverse complement strand
GGAAGGAAGGAAGGAAGGAAGGAAGGAAGGAAGGAAGGAAGGAAGGAAAAAAGAGAGAAAGAAAATGAAGAGCTTTCCATCTTTGAAAACGCCATTGTTCACTGCCTGCCCTTTATCCATTGGCCTTCTAATAGCCCTGATTTCCTTTGGGGCATCTCTCAGAATCTGTGACTAAAGCAGATGACCAGGAAGGATAGTCAAATCTGTGACAAGTTCAGGATTTTCCTTGGAGAACTCCAGACCAAGAAAGGGTTGGGAAATGGCTGTGAGGCCAGAGGCACTACTAAGCTAGGAATGAAGCCAAATGGAGCTCAGTGCTGAGAGGGCTCAGTGGTGCTCACTCCGACGGCACCACTGGCCTCTGCTTCTCCCATTCAGAAGTCTCTCAGCTTCTGGACTCGCCAGAGAGGTAAACCATTATATTCTCATTATTATTTAATCGATGGGAGTAGATTTTTCTAGTCTGTACTCTGATAATCAATCCCATCAACTTAATCGGAACCCCAGAGGAGACAATAGTCAGGCATACCTCTGGGTGTGTCTGGGAGGCAATTTTCAGGGAAGATTAACTGAGGAGACACAGAAACACTCCAGACGAGGAAGGCACCACCCATAGGCTAGGAGCCAACGGAATTAAGTGGGAAAGGAGAGCGCGCTCAGGTTCAGATATAGTCTCTGTGCCCCCCCCACCCCCCCAGATATTGGGGATGGCCAGCTCTGTACCACTCTTCCTGTCATTGTCACCGAGGGCTGAAATCTTGACAGAAACAAATTCTTCTTTCCTGAATCTGTCCCCTAGGGTATTTTGTCACATTGTCATGAAAGTAACCAGCACACTTGTAATTAAAATCGTCTTAAATCATATACCGCCCAATGCTAAGACGGTCTCCTTAATTATGGCTCCAAAAGCTTCATCTGAGCTAGGGGGGTCACAGTTCACAACACGGTCTCATTTTATTCCTGATTCTCTCTTCAGGACCTCATCACCGGGACAAAACCCAATAATTTTTTTTTTTCACCGTCTAGCTCGGATGTGTCAAATCCCAAACCAGCGCCTCCATTCCTAGGACTGCAGATGTCTCTGCAATCTGGTGCTCACAAAGGCTCGGGGATGGCAGAGGAATGGCTATGGATCATCCCCGGGGCTTTCACATCAAAAGGCCCAGCGGAGGCCTCATCCTGTTCAAATTGACAAATTAAAATGAATCCCAGAGCTTTATTCCCTAAGAACACACGACGTGTTTTCTTTTCGAACATTTCATTGCACTGTCTTCAGAAGCAAGCTCTCTAAAGAATGTTATTATACCTTAAGCTTCTTGACACATTTCCTAATAATTTGAAGCTTCTGACATTTATACAATAAAAGATTGCACTCCTGCAAAAAAAAAATGGGAGGGGGGGAATCAATGAATCTTTTTGGCAATCGTCCTGAATCTGCAGAGATTAGATTCATTTCCCAGACACTGCTATTCCCTATCAAACACAAAGTCACACAGTATAATTAAGATAGTTGTAGAACCATACATTTCAGGCCTTGGCTGTCTGCTTTCAACTATCTTGGGAAGTTCGGAAATAACAGGGAAGCTACGTCTTAACCAGAGTAATTACATTTGCTAAGCGGGATGGGGTGAACAAGAGCTGCGGAAAAGAATAAAATCTATCCTGAAATCAAGAACCCCTATATTCATTCCGATAGATAAACCTTCCTGAGAGAGGGGGGTGGGACTGAATACCAGTTACAATACCCAGAGGAATGGCAGCTATTATCCCCCATTGAGTTGGTACTTACCATACAGAGCCTTAACAATTCATACAGAAAAATAAACCATAACATCCCTGTTTATTATTGCTTCAGCTGAGAGGTGGAGACATTAAACAGTTCTGCACCGCTGCTATAAATCAGCAGGCTGGGGATGCTCTCAGCATGAGATGAGGACTCCTTGGAAACCACTCTCCTCCATGCAACCAGCTGTCAGAATTCTTCAAATTAAACTGTTATTACAGTAGTATTCATTAGTCGGTTACTGGCTATTAAGATATTTTTATATAGGCACCATTGACATTGGCTGTTGCTTTGTTAATATGCACGTTACATATAAACATGATTCAATGGTGCGTGGAGCGATGGCAGATTCTATTAGGGCTTGGAGGTCCCCGGCTAAAAGCTGCTATTGAAGGCTCCTGTCTTACCATCGCGCACACGAGTTTTTCTGGGAATCTGGACATGTATTCTGGTGGATGGAGTGGGGGAGGGAATAATAATAATAGATTTCAACACTAGTGTTTGCCCAGAAAGGTGATAGCCTAACATCAGAAATTATAACTCTTAAATCTGTGACGGAACCTCCTGATGACGGGGGTTTATCCTCCTCCAATTTGATGGCTTGGATTTCCGCTTTGTCTAAGTTGCCAGGTAGGTGTTTAACTTCTTCTTAAATCCAGTGTCAAATAAAGAATGGGAAATGGGGCTTGAGGAGCAGCACACAAAAAAAAAATCAACATACACACTAGAGAGAGAGAGAAAGAGAAAGAGAGAGAGAGAGAATATGACAAGAATTGGGTTCTTATGAACTTGAACAGTGTTCTTGGCATTTGAAGAAGACTTTAAACCTCAATTTTAGTTTTAGGACATCCTAAATTGTTTTATTTCAACTAGGAAAGAAAAAGATGCAATAAATAGTCATTAGCCTAGAAAGATGGACACACTGGTAATAATCATTCACAAATTCACACACACAGAAACAACAGGATTCCCCATTCTTTTCCTTCAGTCTCTACATGCTGTCAAGAACACCGCTCTGTTTAGTTGAGATGGAGAACAGTCTTCATCATGTCTCTCACAGATGACGAAAGTGAGCCTCAGCGACTGGGTTCATTGCTACCAGTCTGACTCGGTCTCTTCCTGTTGAGTCTTTTTAAAATATCCCAAGATAGTCTCCATTCTGATTGGGCAAATTGCCATTTCCTGGTCCTCACGCCCATGAAGATGCCAACACTGAGAATCTGTACGACTGCTTCTGCTGTTAGGAACTATATAACTTTTTCTCTGAAGCCCCTAGACTTCAGCCTTGGCCTAGAGTTGGGCATACTGGAGCTGGTTATAGCAGCTCCAAAGGGCCAACCCGAGACATCTCAGGAATTTTGTAAACCATTGACAGTACATGATTTAGTGTTTCACAGATCAACAGCACTGCAAAGTGGCAGAGATTATATGTTGGAAGTGTTGCTGATTGGTTGGTTGGTATTGTTTTCTGGAAAGCTGCCTATTATCCATGAAACAACACACCCATAGTTTGCTGTGGAGGCTCCAGGGCTGCACTCCAGGCACCGGAGAATGAATTCCATTAATTCACTTTACCACAACCAAGCCTATTAAGTTCATTTCTGCGACCATGAAGAACATGTGACAGCTAAGGCCCAGCCTACTCTCCAAAGGTAGACTCAATTCATACCTTATTCTGCCTGGAAGACAAACATGTTTCTCAAAATCTCTCAAAGTGATTCAAGGAACCGTGGACCTGTGAGGTCTTTGCCTCCTTCTTCCATGAGGAACACTTTGTTTCATTTTCCCAAAAGGATGGCAGAGGTGAATGGCGGACCCTAAGTGCTAAGAGACAACAAAATGAACATAATCATTTGAGAAAGCATCACTTCTGTGATGGAAAATCACATGGTACGCGAGAGAGAGAGATGAAGGCTGGTAAAAGACAGGTGCTTTGGGCTGGGAGTTAAGGATGGCTCCCTCTGGTCTGGGTAAAAAACACTTGTAAGCAAACTTTTCCTGTTCCGACCACCTGGTCCCAATTAACTGACTCAGAGGCTGAACATGAAGTATAAATGCTCCGCTGATAGTTCAGACTTATTGCTAGCTAACTCTTATATTTGAATTATCCCATATTTCTATTTATGTTTTGCCTACTGGCTCATGGCTTGTTACCTCATTTTTTACACTTGCTGTTTATTCGGTGGCTGGGCTGGCTGGCATCTCTCTTGACTCTGCCTTCCTTCTTCCCAGGGTTCTCAGATTGGCTTTACCGGCCTACTTCCTGCCCAGCTACTAACCTATTAGCTTTTTCTTAACCAATGAGAACAATACATAGTCACGGTGTACAGAAGAATTATCCCACAGCAAACACAGAACAACACGAAAAGCCTAAGTCAGAGCTAAGGACTTTGGCACTGAGTACAGTATACGCAGAGAAGGAAATACGGAGAATTGTATGGGCTGACCACAAAGAGTTAAGCAACCAGTTACTGTCTGCAGACTGAATCTAGGTTTTAATTGGTGTGAAACAAGAAGCTACTGAAGTATTTTCAGTGGAGGAAAGATTTACATTTTGAAAAGATCGCTTGGGCTTTCCCTTTCAGGCTTTTGGAGGAAAATGAGACGGTAAAGTAGCAGGGGGGCAGGGAGGGGCCAGTTACTGTGAAGTGATGTCCTCCTGGTGCCTCAGGCGTACTTTTCAGCATTGACTCTCTTCTTCATGTTTCAATTTTTATTTATTTGAGAATCTTGCCCCTAAACTCCGATCTGGGCCTCCTGATTGCATAACTACACATCAGACAAGACTCACTTCTGAGTGCCTTGGTACCTGGTTGTCCTTGAACTGGAGTCTCATCCCTATTTGTTGACAATGTGGCAGCACAAGCATGTGGGAATAATTCTCAAGATGGTCTAAGGAAGGCAGGGAAACAAAAAGGGAGCACCAGGACTAGCACACACACATATATACACACAAGCACACACATATACATACATACACACAAATACACACAAATATACACACATATGCATACATGCACAAACACGTATACACAAAACACACACACATATGCAAACTATCAGAACTGCTTTGACTATGAAATCAGAGCTCACACCGGCATGCCTTTCAAGATAACCACTTGAAAAACCACTTTTCCAAATCAGTAGTCCTCTCATGGAGGCATGTTTATGTCACCTGAAAGACTTTTAAAAGTAAAAAAAAAAAAAATAAAAGCCAAACTTAACCCTGGCTGCATCCCAGGGTTTTCTGATTTATTGTTCTAACAGTGAGTCTATTGGGGTGTTTTACAGTCTATCCAGATAGTTCTCGCAAAGGATTGTGGTTTAGAAGCATGCTTGTAAATGCATGGACATTTAGCAAAGATGAAAAGAAAATTGATGAAGGACTCCACTTAGAACCTTAGAAGGAAAGTCTCCTCCCCTCTGAGCCTGCAATGGTAAAACACAGCACTGTATTCTCCCCGTGAAGCATGCAGGTGGCTAGCTCATGGGGCTGAACAGGGTACAAAGCAGGCAAGTTCCTCAGGAAGTTAGAATCTCAGGTGAGACCACATCTCAAAAACACACTCCAATGCTCTCACGAGTACCAGGTATCGAGTGATTTTTAATAAAGCCTTCTTGATTCACATGTACTGTAAAACACAAACGCAAGGTGTTTCACTGCTACTTAAATACCAACTGCCCCTTAGGATACCCAGATACTAAAAGAAACCACCCACATAAACATGGAGAAAAGTGCTTTTCCGTTTCCAGCAACTTGGCCCCAATACTATTAATTTTCTCCCTCCCACAAAAAAAGTGAAAATAAAAAATTAATTCAGAGGTAGCAATAAAACACAGAGTAGGAGAAATCAAGAAACAGAAGGGAAGAGAGAAGCATAGCTTTTCTGTTGCCTGAAGACTGTCTTAAATGATCTCACTGACCACTGAAATAGTCAGCAGTGGCAGCTCAGGGATTAGCAGCCACTCATTTCAGTTCAAACTGTTCCTTGGCATACCCCCCTGATGTGG
>NC_022020.1:41928316-41958482 GCF_000317375.1 Microtus ochrogaster | reverse complement strand
TAGGATGGAGAATAAAAGATTGAGACATTAAGGAGAAGCGAGTTCCCGAAGAAATACTTTTCTTTCCTTTCTAGAGTAGAGATAGTCTATCAGGGATTTCGAGGAGGGATTTGACAAGGAACATGGAGAGAGAGAGAGAGAGAGAGAGAGAGAGAGAGAGAGAGAATGCAGGCTAATAATAACTACATAGAACAAACCAGCAGTGCCTATGGCGGGGGAAAGAGGGTGGACCGCATGAAGGATGAGGAAGAAATAGCACCGATAGCAGCAAATGCTCTCGAGAGGTACCTAAGTCTTCCCTTCCTCCCCATGTCTCCATAAAGTCACTTGAGGGACCACCTAAAACTGTGACGACTTTCAAGAAACCCCCCTGCCTTGTTGTGTCATTATCTTCTTCAGGGACGTGTTCTTTGTGGTAATTTAGGACAAAGGGGTTTGGAATGTCTTGTTTATTTATGTCTTCAGTGTGAAAAAGGATTTTTGAGAACACTGAGCAGCCGGGACGTTCTTTTCCCACCAAAGGGAAAACATCTGCAGACTGGACCCTGGAGAAAGAAGTCATTTCTGCCGGGCTACAACGTTCTCAGCTGATTTGTTTTGAACCACTTGAGGCTTGTAACTAAACAATGATTTCATACACGATACCACTTCCCCTTGCGAAATCGCTGGTCTCCCTTGAGGAACACAATGGCTCCTTCTCGGCAAACAAAAAAAATCTAATTCTCATTTGTTTTTTTACTCCAATCAGTAATTAAGTTCTTGCCAAACTCAGAAAGAAACGCAGTGACACGAGGCTACCATTCTCATGAAAGTCTGTAAACACTCCCCCCAAACTATTTCTTTTAGGGTTTTAAAACTGTTAGAATAGCCATCTCTTAAGGTTTTTATCAAATGCCCAGGACAAAATTAAATTCTGATGGTTCAAGATGAGTGTCCCTTATTCAAAATGCTTAAGGCCAGCAGTATTTCAGATTGTGTGTTACTCTGTTTTTTTGCTGGGAGGAGGTCTGGACGGTGGTCCTGCACGGACACCCCTTGGGGGAGGGGAGAGAAGGCACAGGGTAAGGGACATCGACTCCAGGAGTCAGGTGAGTAGCAAAAGCTGACTGCTTTACTGAGGGTATGTGCAGGCCTCTTGTAGCCCTTCCCAAGTCCCATTGGCTCAGGCTGCTGACTCTGCTGTGTTGTCCTGTCTGTCCTCTCTGGCATTCCCAGTCAGGTGTCTCTGCATCCGCAGGTCTGGGTATATGGCTCAGACTGCTGACTCTGCTGTGTTGTCCTGTCTGTCCTCTCTGGCATTCCCAGTCAGGTGTCTCTGCATCCGCAGTCTCTGGGTATAGTGCACGGGCTATTTATTTACATGGGTATTGGACCATAGAGGCTCTGCCGAGGACTGGTACCTTGATCTTGGGAGTAGGAAGACTGTGGCTTTGTTATAAAAACTCACTGCTAACTCATAACCTGTCTCCTCCCCACCTGGTGCCCTCTACCACATTCTCGAGTAGCAAAGAGGTCCTTGCCAGATGCCAGTCCCTGGAGATTTCCCAGATCTAGAATTGTGACAGGCAGACTTCATTCTAAATGACCCATTCTTTGGTACTCTACTATAGCAGCTGAAAACAGGCTGAAACACTCTGTCTTCACGCAATCCAAGTCACCGTGAAGACAGAAAGCATTTGTGAGTTGCTGGTGGGTTCCGATAATCTGTCCCAGTGAGTACTGGCTTTTTTCACTGTTTTGAGTATTCGAGAACTAAACATGGCTAAACGCAAAACGATCAGTGTATGCAGAAGGGTGGTGTGATCTTAGAGACAGCCGAACCAGTTATCTATCTGGGGGTCTGGCTGATACCTGCTGACTCTTTGGTTTCCCTAACTTAAAGGTAGCTTGGGCCAATTTTTTTCTCATCATTTTCAGAAGCTCTGACACCTTCAAGGGTTGACACTTCCCTTCATAAAAGTTTAGAACCTTCTGGTCCTGTCTTTCCTCTCCTACAATTGCCTTGACCTCACTCTTCTCCCTACCTCAAGTAGAAGTCAAGGATATGGGACTTATGGCAGCCAACGTGCTTCCTCAGGAAGAGGTCTGGCAAAGGAATGAATGGTGACTAAGGAAGCACTGGAAATTCCAGGCTTCAGAATTTTCCATGAAATGTTTTGTCCTTTCTCTATTTTTGCCAGCTCCAATCTAAACTTCAGACTGAAACACGCCTGCATTATGAATCGGCATCTGGACACAACTTGGCCTGTGTGTACAGTGTGGCTGTAAAAGATGTTTGGAGGCGTAGAGCATCTGGCAGAAGAGAGCGCCGGGATGCTTGTCTAAACTATGGATGCTGTCAGTTTGATTTTTCTCTCCAGTGTTTGGAAAAAAGAGAAGGGGTTTGCACATTGTTGATACAAACTGTGTATTGAAATCATATGGAGAGCCTTTGCAAGCGTGCACATGCAGCCTGCTGCCTCTTAAAGCTGTCCCAGTGATGCCGACCTTTGATTAAGAGCCAATGGAGGCAGGGGCTGGAGAGATGGCTCGGCTGGTAAGAGCATGGGCCGCTCTTCCAGAGGACCTGGGTTCAAGTCTCAGCACCCACATGGTAGTTCATATCTGTAATTCCAGTTCCAGGAGATCTAACACCTTCACACCAATGCACTTAAAATAAAGTTTAAAAAAGCCAATAAAGGCCTTTTAAACATTTTCGAAGGTATTGCATGAGATCTTTTTTTTTTAAATGATTTTTGGATACTTCTTGACTATTCATTTTTAAAAGAATCTTCTCAGGCCTGTCAATGCTTTTGACATACATGGAGAGTTTCTGTGGGCAAAGCTTTTTAAGAGCCACTCCATGGAATTCCTTTTAAACTTTCTGATTGCTGCATTCATTTCTGTAGGCAAAATTCGTACTCAGTCTCATCAGACATACAAATCCCTGATATAAATATAAAGTAACACACTGGGACATAAGCAAAAGGGTAGTTTATGAGTCAGCAATGTAGGTCTCAAGAACAGCTTTGCTACTAACCTGAAGTCTCGAGATCTGATCTGGTTAAATGTAGGGTCTGCTTAGGTACATGCTGAAGTCTCTCTGGTGCCTCAGTCTGTGTATCCTCATTCATTCTCTGATCCTGTGTGAAATGCCCTGATCGTCGCTAGCAGAATAGCAAGTGTGTAGGCACCACCTCTTCTGCCTTTCAAGTAGACTGCATCTGTGAACCCAGGAGTAAAGCATCCCCCGGAGCATCTGCAGAAGCAAGGGATGCTTACTTCACACAACCTGCAATGTGGGTACCAGTCCTTGGACTGTCAGCTTCCCATCAACTTCAGTTCTTTAAGATTCATGACCCCTAAAGGTATCAGTTGCCTGATTGACTGACTGATGGTGACTGACATGTATACGCCATTAACTCTTTAGTCTCACTAGCTGGAAAATGAGAGCCAGAGGTTTCTAATCTACAAATGTGTGGCAGTTTCTTTCTCTACAAATGCAATCCCAGCCAGGCATTTCCAGAGAGCTGTAGAGCAGGGATCTGTAAGCTCTTTTACAATCATGTAGAATTTCCACTCCATTGACTGATCCATACCACACTCAGCAATTCCTCAGTTTTACACGGATTTTACAAACATCCATAAGTGATTGAGCATCGTGAAACACACGTCTCTTCCTCAAATCATTTTCAGACTACTATCAACTAAGGGTTCATCTGTATTATTTGCTACATTTTTTTTACTAAATCATTCCCATAAAAAACTTGCTTTATACGAATTATCATACCAGTTTAACAGTGAATATTTTGACACATTATAGATACTAATGTACATGACTCACTGAAATGGCTGCTTATGCATTTGTGGTATGCAGTAAGTGCCTATTGAGTTGCTACCTTTAATGTGGAAATGTTTGTGGTTTCTTGCATGTGATAATAAGTATAATAATAATGATGATGATGATGACCTGGATATATAGGTTTCAGATTATAGCGCTTTGGATGATAACAGCCTCCACAGGCTCATGCATTTGAATACTTGGTCTTAGTTTGTAGAATTATTTGAGAAGAATTAGGAGGTGTAGCCCTGTTGGAGGAGGTATATCACTCCAGGTGGACTTTGAGGTCTCTACCAGCCAATTCCAGTGCTTTCTCTCTCTCCCTCCCTGTCTCTCTCTCTGTCTCTCTTATGGTTGTTGTCTCCGGATGTGAACTTTCTACTGCTGCTCCACTGTCACGCTTGCCTGCCTGATGTTATGCTTCCCATCATAACAGTCATGGACTTTAACCCTCCGGAACTGTGAGCCACCAGTTAACGCTTCCTTGCTCATGATGTTTACAGATCTAATAATCACTTCCCAGTTTAAATAAACTTTAGATTTCTTTAAATGTATTTATTCATTGTGTGTATGTTTGCGTGTGTGTGTGTGTGGTTGTATAGCCTGTACATGCTTGCAAATATGTGAAGGCCAGAAAAGAGTGTTGGATTCCTTGTATTTAGTTAAGCATTAGACAGGAGCATGATTTAGTTTCTTCCTACCTGTGTTTACCTCTTTGACCTGATGGCAATTGACCTACTCTTCCTATCATCCTGTTCTGGGCTCCATGGACACAAGACATGCTCATGGTCCAAATCCATCCAGGTAGGTAAACACTTCATGCACATAAAATATTTTTAAAATAAATCTTAGCAATGCTTAAACAAAGGCCTTTTTATCTTTATGATCTGTGACCACCCCATCTCATATGTTCCCCCACATGCTTCATTCCCCCCCTCCCTCTCCCTCTCTCTCATTTATTCCACATACCTTACTCCCTCTCTCCCACAGGGCAATGCTTTATTCTAAACTTGGGAGAACTAAATGGCACCAGTCATCTCCCACATCTTCCACTGGTGTCGCTCCTATCCCTTCTTATACTGTAGGGAGAGTTAAGGGTCTCACAAGTGCTGGACTAACATTTTACTGCTGAGCCTTCGGAGGTCATTTTTGTGAGTAAATTTTTTAGTAACCAAGGTAATTGATACCTTTTAAGCACACATTAAACATTTTTCATACTTTTGAAGTTTATCAGAATTTTAATAAAGAAGTCAACCAAAGTTCTAAATGCTTTTGGAGTACATGGTGCATTCGGCAAGAATTCAGCTTGGAAAAATTGGTAAGAGCTATATAAGGACATTTCAGAAAGAATAGTTTGTCTTTATACTAGACGGACTTCAGATGGAGTGTTTGTATAAAGACAAAGAATGGGCCACATGAAAATTTAAAAAAAGATAAAACTATGACTATAATTCTAGAATTGAACAAACTTTTTTTTCCTAATTAAATACAAAGCCTAGAAGCCATACAGGATGTTTAACAACATGAAAATCTAAAATGCCCTAAGTTAAATGACAAAATAAATAGATAAAAATAAAACCAAATAATGCTTTGCCCCCCCCCAGAAAGTCATATAATGTGATACACAGAAGAGAAAGCATCTGACAAAAGAAGCACAAGAAATATGAATGGGGCTTTATAGCATTGCAAATATTAATTATGAATAAGAGAAATTGAAAGATGACCTGCTTATTCCATGTTTTTCCAAAAGAGAAGAACCAGTTCCCACAAGTAACACATCAGTGGGTCGTGTTCTTCCTGCCATATTGCCACAGTCAGCCATCTACTCAAGAACTTTTATTCTCCCCGGCCCCTGGTCCATCTTCATCTGGGCAGTAAACACCCACATGAATTGTCTGCTCTGTATCCTTACTTCCACTGGTCTGTTTGTCAAGCACTCAACAAACGCGCCAATGCTTTCCTTATTACTGCTTTATAATAAATCATCATATTTGATAGACCAAGTTCCTCTATATTGAGGTGACTGAATAGGGAGCATTGTGCTTCCATAAAATGCTAGGATATGGGGGAAAGGTATTTCCCTATTTCACAGAAGAAAACACACACTAAAATGAGAGACTATAAATACAATTATGGAGAAGAGACATTATTTTCAAAACCTGAATGTCCTTCTCCATGAATACGGTATAACAATTCATTCACTAGGAATTCTATGATTTTCTTAAAGATGTTTCTTATCTCTTCTGTAACTTCCAAAATATCTTCTAAAAAGTATCTTTGTTAAAGAAGACACACTTAAATGACTTTTTCCCCACTGAATAAAAAGTTAAACAAATCGTTGAGTAAAATTATAGGGGAAAAACATTCAGTGTTTGAAATAACTACATTCTGGGAAGAAAATAACAGTTAATCATGTAAAAATGAAAGATTTTCACAATAAATTTTCATGTATTTAACTTACTGACCAGCTGCGAGATTTATTCCCAGAAGTTTCTTGGTAATCCGCTGGATTCAAATTTACTTGTTTATTCACAAGTAAACGAACATTGGCAGAATAAACTGGTAATATCCCCTTCAAAGGAGATCGAATGTACATTTGCAAGGAAAGGGGAAGTTATATTAAAGGTCGTGTGGTTTTCAGGGTCACACAAGTAGTGATTCTTGACCCAAGGAGTCAAACAGTTAAAATACTTTCTTTGCTAACTGAGGTTTTTGAATTATGTGGCAAACTCTGATGACTGCTTTCTCTCCAGCAGCACTCAAAAATGATGGACAATTGTCCAAGTGCTCTCTCTCTCTCTCTCTCTCTCTCTCTCTGTCTCTCTGTCTCTCTCTGTGTGTGTCTCTCTCTCTGTCTCTGTCTCTGTCTCTCTCTGTGTATGAATGTGTGTGTGTATGAATGTGTGTGTGTAAATAATGGTTAGGCAGGGTCTGGAGAGATGGCTCAGCCATTAAGAACATAGTTCATGCAGAGAACCTTGGTTTGGCTCCCAGTACCCATATGACTGTGCTCTCTGTCTCTCTCTCTCTCTCTCTTCCTCCCTCCCTCCTTTTATGAAATCTTTTCACACTTCCAAACATTTTATCATACAAAAGACCACTCCCACTTTCCAGTAGCTGGGACCTGATATACGCAGATATTCATTATTTTGTCCATTAAGGAAAGAAAGGCAAATGTCTTTCTGACGATGCCAGACCAGAAATCTCATAAATCTGTATTTGCCTTTTTTTTTTTCTTTTTTCCTTTTTGATACAAGATCTGTGGCTCAGGAGAGCTTGTACTCACTACATAGCTGAGGATAACCTTGAACTCTTCCCTCTGGCTCGACCGCCTCAGTACTTGGATTATAGGCATGCAACCCCACGGCACACTGGGCTTTGTGTAATACTCTGGAACAACCCCGTGATCTCCTGCCTGCTGGGCACCCACTCCTCTGATTGCCGCATTCCGGCCGACGCTCTACCACCTTTCAGTGCCAACTGAATCTGGGCAAAGTTCAGCTGATATTGAGAGCCCTGCTCTTGCTTACCCATTATTTCTCAATCCATTCAGTGCATGGAGATAGAAAAGGGATACTATTAAAAGGGGGATTCTCCGAAACTCAATAGGAGGAATACTATGAAAATAATAGCACGGATAATAGCATACTGACTGCCTGGGGGAAAAAAGCCCCTTTAGCCTACCCTACTACGAAGAGGTCAAGAAGCAAACACAAAGCCCGGTGAGGTGGGTGAGCCACAGCCAGAGCCCAGAAATCTAGCCCACATTTAACCGCTGTGCAGCCTCATTATGCACACTGAAGTGCATACATATGGCACCTGAAAAATATCACTGAATTAATAATTTAAATCGTGATTATGCCTCTAATTTCCTACCATCTTCCACTAAATAGACAATGTAATGAAAAGCATATTTTATTTACAATTAGAGTTTATGAACCCAAATGTAAACTGACAGTAATGAGGAGACGGTGTCACCAAATCCATTTTCATGGAAATTGCCACATTTAAAATATTCTGAAAGCAGCGAGGACAGTTAATGAACCCAGGACTGATATCCTTGTCAGAAATGCCAGCCTCTGAACCCCCATCTTCTGTTTCAGGCAGGATGCTGAAACACCCCCTCATCATATTCGTGTTTATCGTTCCTTCTTATGATGTTCGAATTATAACAGTTTTTCTTTCCCACCCCCCCACCCCCCTGCCTAGCTATCGGCAAACCTGGTCTGAATTAAAAAGGAACAGACTCTGGCTGTGAACACAAATCTGTCTCCCAAGCTAGGGAGCCTCGTTGTGCCTATAGCAGGGAAGAACTGTGATTTAACATGGTAATTATAACCTGGGCTGGAGGGTGCCACCAAAGAGAAAAGCCTTCGGCATTTCAGGGCAAATGATGGTGCCTACACCTCTGCTGAGAGGAAATGCCACCTGGGTTGGTTCTCAGGCAGCTCTGAGTCTAAATACATCGTTTCAACTAAAGAGGGTGTTACAAAATGCCCTTCTTCCTAGACCAGTGGCACTGGAATGCAAGCCCTTTTCTGTAATAAAACCAACCCTAAAACTGGACTGCTCCTGGATTGGAAGCATTACCAAGGGGCCACAAGAGGAATGATTCAGACTAGAGAAAGTGATAAAGTCATGGTGTTTAAATTCATGTGGGACACAAAGAAATCCAAAGAGAAAGACAGTCCCATATTCCTATCTCTCCTGTCAAGTCTTCATCTGATGCATAAAGAACCCTTAGATTTTGTTGAGAAAGCTGCAATGTCCAGTAGAAAAGAGAGGAAACAAACATGGGTAGACGCGTTATTACTATAAATAACACACTAAAAACACATATTAAAATGGGCAGACATGCTATTAGTATAAATAAACACAAACGGAGAGTTTAACCTCAGTCACAACAAGAAATCAGAGATTTGAAATCACACCACACATTCTTCCTCCCCATCAAGCTCAGAATCATCCCAAGCTCAGAATTCTGCCAGGCGCTCTTTACTGCAGCAGTGTGGAGAAACAATCTCAGCAGTTGTCAGGTAGACGCATGGCAGCTCTGACCCTGGACAAGGTCTATTGTTGTTTTTATGCTGCTCTATGAAGCCATCATAATGATACAGTTAGACCAGAATCTACTTATTTTCATAGGCCAAAGTCCAGCAAGGGTCTCAGTGGGCAAAAGTCCAAGTTTTACAGAACTGCCTTCGCCCCCCTGGAGGTTCTAGGACTGAACGCATAGGTTTGGAGGTCCATTTTCTCACTCATCCAAGTTGCTGGCCGAATTCAAGTTTTTGTTTGGTTTGGGGGGTTTCTTTTGTTATTGTTATTATTGTTTTCAGCTGTGAGTCACTCAAAGTCCTACAGGCTGATGAAGTCTTTGTTTTAGACTCAATTCTTGCAAGTTTGAAGACAGCAACAGGGGGCCAAATGTTTCACATAACATGTTTTTCTCCCCTGAGGTTCTGCCTTCCTCCATATTTAAGGAGCACTGTGCTTAGCCTAGGTCGCATAATCTAAGGATAAATACCATCTTAAGATCCCAGGTCTTCATTCCCACTTCAAAGTAGGCAAATAAAAGAATATTAGAACAAAATTCTTAGTGTCCAACAGTAGGAGACTGATTTAAACTAAGGTATATTTTTCTCAAATGCAGGCGTAAAAATAACATGAATAAATTGGATATTTTCACAGGAAGAGTTTCAGAAAAATCATACATACTCATATATAACACTACTTTGAGTAAATGAAGCTAATATGGTATCTTTGTAAAACTGCCTGTCTCCAAGTTTTGTATAGTCACATGAAATACATTTACAGATGCTTTACAATAACATATAATATAATCTATTATATGTATACATATAAGAGCACAGTCTCTAGATACATATATAAAGTCATGAGTTTGCTTATTAACAAATAAATACAATGTAAGACTCTAACAAAAATTAAGATATCCTTAAGGACCCCCTAACAGAAATACTAAGAGAGGATAAGAATATGATTAATCAATAGTCATCATATTATTATAATTTTGATATTTGAGTCCTGCAATTAAACTACTTATTAAAAACTATAGCATTGAAGTAAAAACTTACATATGTAAAACTCCGTCTTTCAAGAAAGCCCTGGATTGGGAGAGTATTATTCAATATCAGAGTGGCTTTATGCTTTTCATTATACTTCTGTTTTGCCCTGGGACAGTAAATGGAAGAGGAACACTAGTTCCTATGGATGTTTGTGTGTTACAGTGGAGGAAAAGGGACCCAACATAAGATCATGAATGGTAGGGTTTCTGCTATGTGGGAAATGTGAGCTAAACATCGCATGCCTTAACCGTGAGTGTGTTTTAATGCCCATTGGCGTGTTTAACTAACAGTCCTTGTGCTTTTCAGCTACTCCACATTCCACGCTTAAAAAAAAAAAAAGATAAATGTCACAATCACAAATGTGACATTTCAATTGGTATGAGCTCTGAGTTTTCCCAGAATGGCAGGGGGAAAAAAAAGGCAGAATGAAAATCAGTGCTTCTACACACAGAATCAGCCGTGACTGGGGTCAGTCCCCTAAATATCTGCTACTTTGTCAGTACTGACCCCCAAACTGAGCCAGGGTAAATTGCAGACTGGCAAAGAGAATTTTGAGTGGTGTGTTACGAGAGAAGTGCCGGGCAATTCATTCTTTTCCAACCCACAAAGGCCGTGGAGCGGGCTGGGCTCAGACTCTGAGTGTGGACTCAAAGGATGCCAAAACTGTATACAAACGAAATGTTTTCACTGAGGCTAAGAACAAGGAAAGAAACAGGCACACGACAGATCCACAGAAATGATGCATGAACCCTTGCATTTCTTCCCATTTAGCTATTGATAATATGGTAAAAACTCAAAACATGACCAATATTTCCTGAGAGGCAGGATAATATGATCTCTAATTTTTATAGATGTTTGTCCACAGAACTGTATCACGTTGGAATCAGAAGTAAGACTATATGCCAGGTGGATAACCCATTGAGGGGTTTTGGTTTTGTTGTTGATGTTTTTCAAAACAGGTTTTTTTTTTTTTTTAATAGTTCTGGCTGTCCTGGAACTTGCTTTGTAGATTAGGCTGGCGGCAAACTGAAAGATGCACCTGCTTCTGCTTCCCAAGTGTTGGGATTAAAGGTGTGGGACACTATGTCTAGCTTCATTGAGTTTCACATAAAATTTTATACCTGTAATCATAATTTTAAAACTGAATTATCAGGATGCAAGGGAATTTAGAACCCATTTTGAGAAATGCTTGCTACTTCAGAAAGAAATTTATCACAAATTACTTCAAAGCAAAGTTTCCTTTTTGTTTTGGTTTTTGGTTTTGTGTGTGTGTGTGTGTGTGTGTGTGTGTGTGTGAGCACGTGCATGCACGCATGTAAGGATGCACCATTTCTGTACTTAAGCTAAAATGTTCTGGAGTATAATTCTACCTTGAGAAAGCCTGCGTTGCTGCCCCAGAGGAGGGCTGAACTCCTCTTGTTGATGCTCTTGGTGCAGACTTGGGACTTCACAGGCTGCACCTGTACTTTCTGAGAAGAGGAGATTTCTCTAAGAACTCAAGGGAGGCTATGATGTGATCCACACACGATTTAAAAGGCACGGAAGAGTTATATCCCCAGAACACATGCATATACAAATGTGTTTTTTAGCATAAGTCAGTGATGGTCTAGCTTATGAAAATAAGTAATCAATTTCAATTCTGTCATTTTACTTAGGCTTAATTTTGTGGCTTATTGAGATTCTACTTTAGACATCAGAATGAAGATGCTGTTCACAAACAGCCTTGTCATCCTAATGGAAAAAACTATGGTCAGCGCATAGACAAATTCAGATCATATTTTAGCAGGGGTAACTGGAAATTGGAATGAGGAGGAGATAAGCTGTGTTGGGTATGAACAATCCTTTCCCACTTGTGCCTATCCTTTAGGGAAACAAATGGAAAAACCTCATTAAGTCAATATGGGGCTCATCAGAATGGCTCCGGTTCTAAGTAGCTCTGATTCCCTAGCCAGATAGATGCTCAGCTGGTATTTAATTAAAGCATCAGACATCCCAAAGTGGTCTAGACAGTGGTGGATCTATGCTCTTCAAATTAGTGGCTTCCCTATTGTCTTGAACACGATTGGACTGAGATAGAGAGAACACAACACCAGTGTCTTGGGCAGTGTTCTACTGCTGTAAAGAGACACCATGACCACAGCAACTCTTAGCAAAGAAAGGATATAACTGAGGCTTGGTTACAGTGTCAGAGGTTTATTCCATTGTCATCCGGCAGACAAACGCGGTGCTGAAGAAGGTATCTGAGAGTCCTAAATCTGGATCAGTAGGTAGCAGGAAGAGGGAGACTCTGGGCTTTGGCTTTGAATGGGCCTTCAGAAACCTCAAAGCCCATCCCCAGTGACACACTTCCTCCAAGAAGGTCACACTTTCTAATCCTTTCAAATAGTACAACTCGCCAGTGACCAAGCATTCAAATCTGTGAGCTTATGGGGGCCATCATTATTCAAGCCACCACACTGTGTGATTCCTATGGGCACTCGGAGTGCCCACTCCTTTGTACACATGTGAGTACATATTCATGCATCTGCACAGACACAAACACATACACACGCACACACACAGATTGCTGAGATGCCTATCAATAATTATCCAATAGTTAAAGCTGGAAACAGCAGAGTTAAAGAGCAGGTAGATGAACCTGGCAACTGTTGTTGCTCTGAGTCAGGATGCCACAAAGAATAGAAGTGTCAAGCATTCATGAAAATGAGAAGGACTAATTGATTTCGTCCTAGAAGGCCAAAGGTTAAAATGTCCAACCACAACGGAACCAAATCGATGCTCTGATTACCACTTTCTTGATTGCCTTTGAGAAACATTTCGCGCTGCAAAGCAAACCCAAACCTGCCCTACGAAACCACATCATGTTCTCTGGTTGCCCTTGTTGAAATTGGAATGAAGGCTTCTCATATTATTTCAGTGATTGTTTTTGAACTTAAATGTTTATGAACTCAAGAAGTCAGAAGGAGCTAGGGAGTATAACACATGATGAAACCCTCAAGGGAAAGTTCCTGCTCTCTGTAGGTACTTCAAGTTTGTTGAAGTACCTATATACTTACCTATATGTAATTTGGTCACAATATGCATGTTCACACCTAGATTACAGCAGACACAGGCAGGGTGTTACCCACTTTCTGCCTTCAGGTCCATGCAGAGATCTACTTTCAACATAAAATTAACCTGATAACCAATCCCTGCTGTGTTCTTGCTGTTTTTGTGCTGTTCTGATGTGGAAGGAGCACGTGTTTGCTGGCCGAAGCTATGAAGTAGAATTTCAGGTCCTCGAGATTAGTCTCTTGCTTTAAAACAGGGAACATCTCTCAGCGGAAACTGCAAGGCTCTTCCTCCAGCATTAAGTTGGAGGCAATTCAGGGCTGAACAGGAGTTGGCAGTAAAGAGCTCTTGCTGCCCTTCAGTAGGACAGCAACCTAACCAGAGTTAGGTTTCCAGGGGGGGTTATGACTCTTTCTTCTTGCCTCTGAGGACAACCACCCACATGCAACATCCATCACCACAGACACATACACAGAGATACACACACACCTGTATGTATGTTTTCAGGGTTGACTATTGAAAATGTCTCTCCTGTAGATAATTTTCATGAACCAGTTTTATAGTCACATCATACAAGTGGTAAATGTAAGAAATGCACATATTATCTTCTCTTTCTCTTTCTCTCTCTCTCTCTCTCTCTCTCTCTCTCTCTCTCTCTCTCTCTCTCACACACACACACACACACACACACACACACACACACACAAAGCTGTAGGGGAAGGTGAGAGAGCTTACCAGATAAAGGTGCTTATCACCAAACCTGAACACCTGAGTGTAATTCCTGAGACCCATGTAATGGAAGTGGAGGACTGACTTCAACAACTTGTCTGTTGACCGTTACATGTGAGCTGTGGCATGCTCCTGTATACTCACATATACACTAAATAAATAAATGTGAAAAGAAGAAAATATCAGTTTTTTAATATATAAAGCTTTCAGAAAATCCTAATAGAAGAGTCATACATACAGATAGAAGAGAAAAGACCATTTCACTAAAACTACAATGAAATATTTCCGTATTCAATGTTGATGCATTCCCTGAGGCAAATTTGAAATAACTCACAGCCACTCATTGAAAAACCACAACATGTTTACAGTGCAAAGAAAGCATCTATATTTGATAATGAAAGTGGCAAATTTTTACAAATACTAATGAATTGAATTTATATGTGAATGTTTGTAAGGTTGGAATAAAATGACCAAGTGGAGTTTTCCAATCTTTTTATTTAGTGTAGGACCCCAATTAGGAAAGTGGTTTTTTTCTTCAATTTTGATAAATTGCTAAATTGTTGAGAGTTATCTTCTTCCTCAACCAAGGCCTTTATCACACTCCTGCCTCGATTGCGTCTTTCTAACTACTGAATTATTTTACTATATCTCACGAGCTACTTGCTGAAGTAGATAATGGAAAGTCTGCAATGCTGCAAGAAAAGCATATTCATACATACAAATGCATATGTATAGGCATGATATATTAAATACTCCTATGTGGACAAATGCTTTCATCTGGTAGAATCTAAAGGCGTGCCTAGAATTTCTATGTATTTTAATAAGGTGTTATTACCACTTATTTTTAAAATTACTGTGTATTTATGTGTATACGTGCATGTATACACATGTTTGAGAGCAGAGGAAAAATTGCCATTGTTGATTCTCTCCTTTCAATACATGGGTTCCTGCATCAAACTCACATCGTTAGGCAAGGTGATGAACACATCCTAGCAGCTGAGCTGTCTGTCTCATCTCTTCAGCCCTGTTGCTGCCATTTTTTTTTGTCTAAGCAGTCAAGTATGCAAAATTTGTATATGTTGGTTTGTTAGGTTTGTCAGACATCTTTCTCGTCCAAAGTATCCATGATCTTCAAGTGCCGATGTTCTGTTCTCCTTTATAATGTTATAGAATCAATTGCATCGAAAGTCATAAACTTCATTGGTCAAGAGACTTTTTCTTTCTTTTATTTAAGGATGATTTGTAACTTTACAGAGACAGCAACTGTGGCCAAGGAAAAGCAAGGGTCTAATTGGCCAGGCCCTTCTTCCCTGCCCACCTTTGACCATATAATATGCCACCCTCATCTGAAACATTGATCAGAGCCTGCGAGAGGACATGCTCTAACCCTGAGCATGAGGGAGCACATTCTACTCCTGTGGAAGACGACCAAGGGCTGCTTTTCACTTCACTTTTTCCATTTCTATATGGTTTGGTTTCAGATTCTGTATCTCACTCCTACTTCTGTCTCTCTCTCTGCTTAGATGTTAATGGAGTGGTTTCAGTCCTCACAGTTAAGGGGATATGCACATCAGAACGGAATGTCAAGTGCAACCTTCCATGGCACCATTATCCGTAAGTGCTTCTGCCGCCCTCCATTGCCTGTATGCCAAGACAGCTCTCTCTGGTCGCAGACAGGCACCTGACAAGCCTGAAACTTCCTTTCAGCATGTCCAAAGGGAATCTTGTTTTGGTTAGTGTACTAAAAATGGTCCACAGCCCATGTACGCCTCATACTCAAATAATCTCCACTGGAACTTATCAGAATCTCAGTTTTGATTACAGCTTTCTTTTTTTAATCATTCTCACAGAAATCCATACATCATCTTATGCTAGAGGAAATCTCTTCCTCGGCACCCAACCTAAAATCTGGTATTATACCGCGGCTAAAAGGACTGCCTCCCATACCAGTCCTCAAAGCGATGAAGCTTCCCTGGTTCACTCTTGTGAAACACGCATGAACCATATGCTCATTAGTTAAGGAATCAATTTCAATGATAATGTTTTCAAATAGCCAGCATCACATAAACTTAGGGAGGCAATATCATTGCAGCATGGTAAACAAGCGATGAAGTGTAGCTGAGCATGAAGGTGATTGTCCAGGGACAGTGCTAGGAAGGACAGGGCAATCTACTAGGGGACGGGGATGCGAGGTTTTCATGCAGAACCCTTCATTACTCTGTGCTGAGCCCTGCTGCAGTACTTTCCAGGCAGCAGGTTAAAAGGAAGAAGAAAAAAACCATGAACTTTGGGCAGCATGTTCAATGCGCATTAAAAGCAGGGATATAGATGTTTCACACTGGGGAGGACGGACATGGTAGCTTTATGTAGACTTGTTTAAATGCTTGACACTGGTGTTATTATATAATTGTGGCTATGCAATTTTAAAATTCCGGAAATAAGAGATTCCTTCTTAATCCTAAGTAGCGATGCTTAACCTTCGCCCATAGAAGCAATAATTTTCAAAATAACTAAAAGAATAGAAGCTATTCTATAGAAATTACTCTAAGGGGAAAGAAAGGAAAAAGAAAAGACCTCATTTTGTCTGCTAGTATTAAGAACATTTTTACATGTTCCTGTAATGCTCAAAACATTAGGAAAAAAATTAACACCAAGAAATGTTTTCTAGACATGAGTTAAAACCGTGGGAGGAAAGAACAGAGCAGACTTGGGGTGTCTGACCACAAGTAAAGTGGAAAGTGGGGAGTTTAACAGATTAACAAAGGCGGCAGGGTATTCCCAGAGGAAATATGAAGGGAATGGAGGCATAGCCAAAACCCATTCTCAGAGTCACTGGTCAAGGAGAAGGAGAGAGGGAAGCAATAAGAAATGGTCTTGAAGAAGCTGTCTAGATCTAACTTGTTAACTTTTAAATATAGACAAATAATAAGCAAGAAAAAAATGACTACAAATAGCCAATGGCTGCAAGTTTCTGAACGGGATGATAAAGCCATCTGTTAAAACACAAGATAGTGAAACCTCCTTTCTCTGATACAGTCCCCCAACTAAATTCTCATTCCACCCGTTTTCTCTAAGATGAAAGTTCTATAGATACTTTAAGTTCTCCTGTCTAAGGATGTCTATAAGACCCTCCCTGGTGACAGATCTGGACCTAGCTCACCATCGCCCGGTGTGCTTTCCGACAGCAGGCCTGGCACCCGAGTCATCGGGACCTTTTACCTGACAATATCAGAGGTAATCGCCCCAGGCTTTGACTGTCGTTCTTCTATGGTCTTTGGTTTCATTAAACATATTTGAGGTTCTTTTCCTTGATTTAGCTAGCCTGCCATTTCTAGGCAAAGATTTGGAGGACATGCCTACATGACTCTGCTAGACTTGAGTGCTATCGTGTGGCTGCTATCTGGCCTCTGCCCCCGAGTGGTTGGTACTCATCACCACAGCACCCCGGCAGGTCACAAAGGAATAAGTCCAGTGTCAGCCTAGGCTGTGTAATGAGACCCTGGCTCAAACAGAAATAAAGAGATGAAGTGAAATTTTGTTAAAATCTGGGTTATACACTTGAAAAGGCAATGACAAAATTCCAGTGTTCTTGTCATCTTGTTTTAAGTTGAATCTACATTCTTAATATTAAAAATAGGTCGCTGGGCAGTAGTGGCACACACCTTTACTCCAGCACTTGGGAGGCAGAGGCAGGCGGATCTCTGTGAGTTTGAGGCCAACCTGGTATACAAGAGCTAGTTCCAGAACAGGTTCTAAAACTACAGAGAAATCTTGTCTCAAAATACAAAATACAAAAATGTTGTAATAGGAAGCGGCGGGGCTGTGTCCCCGGCACCCCTGCTGCCTTGCTAGCTTATGCCCAAAATAATTACACGGAAACTGTATTCTTTTAAACACCGCTTGGCCCATTATATCTATCCTTTTCTTGGCTAACTCTCGCACCTGGACTAGCCCATTTCTAATAATCTGTGTGGCCCAAGAGCTGGCTTACCAGGAATGATCTTAACCTGCGACTTCCTGGAGTGGGAGAATCATGGCGACTCCCTGACTCAGCTTCATTCTCCCAGCCTTCTGTTCTGTTTATTCCTCCCACCTATGTTTTAACCTATGAGGGCCAAGCAGTTTCTTTATTGCTTAACCAATGAAATCAACAGATTGATATATGACACTCCCACATCACAAAAAAAAAAGTGGTCATGGCATTGACTTTTGAGGTCTAGGAGGCAAAATATATTTAGATAATGGAATATTCTTACAGACTTTAGCAACAACGTTTCTAAGGACATTAAGAGAAACAAGGCCAGATGCTTCTAGGTCTGCGTTTTCATGGTAGAAAAACGTGACCATATGTATCAAACTGCCAAGCTTGCTGAAGTCAGGGTAGATATCAACTTTACACATGGGAAAAAAAAATCTTCTGACTTAATCTACTCTCTGTGTGAAGTGATGGAAGAAATAAAGGATGACGAAGAATGTAAACTTCTACGTCATTTATGAATCCAAGTGTTATCACCTTCTGACGCCATAGCTATATTGTGGCTTCTTTGTGACTGTCATGGAGAGTAATAGGAATGAGGATTAAATCTTGTTTCCGCAGGCACACCAGCGTCCCCACAGAAGGTGGCAACACCCTCCTTGGTGCTCTCAGAATGATGAGCAACACAGCATGCTCTGGCCTTCGGAGGCTGTGTGAGTCCATCGGTGCATCCCAGTCCAAGGCTCAGAGGCAGAGAGAACTTCCTAGTTTATGACTGGTTTGACATATTCCGTTAACACTGTGCCTTGCTGCTCCTTACCCCACCATAAAAGCGTGTGCACACATCCAAGGACCTGCCGTGCAGCCTGATTGTGAGATGAGCAACTCGACCGGAAGTAAAACTACGCTGTCAATGGCAATATCATCAGCTGTCAGTGTAGGAAAAGGACAGACCATCCGGCATAGAAAGGATAATCTATGTCTGAGACTCCATTTCTTTTCGTAGTTGCTGTTTTTGCCATTATGCGGGGGCCCTTTGTTTGCCTTCAGCTTGCTGAGTGTTCGTTGCAAAGATTATTCTTCCCTAGGGATCAATACCCACAGTGAATCTGGAATTTCAAAGATTGATTTTATACCTTATTGTATTACCGGACCTCGTAAAACTATGGCTTTCATTTTTGCTTCTGTTTTTGTTTTTCATCATAAACAACAGACAACAAGTCTTGAATTGACAACACAAAGAGGAGAAATTTAACAACTTCTATCTTGGGATTTCTATTTTAAAGACTGTTTGGCTGGGAAATCCAGCCCAAGAACAGTGATGCTGATGTATCTCTTTAGGCCCTCACCACCTGAAGGATATTTCACAAACTTTCAACCCACTCCCCTCCCATTAATTGAGTGTAGAGACTGAGAAACCCACATCAGATTGGTAAGTAAGACGTTCTCCTTTTCCACTTTACTCTCTCTAGATTTATAACCCAAATGTGAGAGTAGCCAAGACCTCTTAGATGCACTTGGACCTGATTGGTACTGTTCTCTGGCTACAAAAGCTAAGCGTGGGATACCTATGGCCTTGGAAGGGACTCTCTGATGTAGCTTCTGTTGGACCATTCCTAAAAGAAGTCATATTAGCCTTTCCCCCAACTCTGCTCAGGGTGAAAAGTCGCCCTTGACACTCACCCTTCACAAGGCAGGATGCCTGCATCCCCAAACCAGCCCCCAGCCTATCAAATAATTGTTATCAGATTTATAAGTGACATCCATGATGTCAGTTTTTTTTTTCCTTTCTAATGAAGCAGGGGCCTTGATCCCTGCATTTGCCGGTTGCAGTCCTTTGACTAACAGATAACATCTGCCAATGAGTAAAGCTTGGTTTGGGGGAAGAACAGCTTTCAGTGATTATATTTCTCTGACGTTTACTAGGTTGCGAACACCCGAAGCCAAATGCTTTTGTTGAGCCACCATAGAGCAAGAAATGGCCATGCAATCTGTTTCACAAGTTTTTGAGCCTTAAGGGAATCATATTTAATGATGAGACAACTCCTCTGTTGTGTTTGGCAGCCTGTCACTACAGAAATCACCTCAAGCTAGCTGCTGCCTTCATACTTCTGGGTGATGCCAATCCACTGAGTACAAAGTAGAAAGATGGTGCGTGGCCAGAGCGAAAAAAAGAACCCCCGAGTCACCATGCTATCTGGATTCGAAGAGAAATGGTGAAAAGATCCCTTATCCAGGTTCTCCCTGATAGAGCGAGAGATGTCAGATAAGCGAGGGGAAGCCATCCATGATCTGAGACTTCAGTGTGATCTGACAGCCAGCTTGATATAGATACAGATGGTTACATATGCAAATATTTAGGGACACGTGAGTGCACATGGGTTATTATGCATGCATGTATTTCTGTGCTTCATCAGCTGAGGAGACGGAGGAAGAATAACCCTGCAGGGAACCGGTTCCTTGACTTTGGAAGCCATTCTCCAATCAAAACAACCAGGATCTGTGGGAAAATGGCTAGTCCTAGGAACCAGGGCAGTGAATGTGCAAAATGAGCGGCCTGCAATGCCCTAAAATATGAGAATGTTCAAGCAACATCAGCAAACGCCCATGCTGACTGGGGGATGCCAAAGTGACAGAGAAGACACCTGACAGTGTTCCAGGGGGCCATGATGAATAGTATTGGGTGATAAAGCCCACCATTCTTGAGCCCTTTGCTGATATAAATAGATTAAAAAGAAATCAGAGAAAACAGACGAGTCTGCCATGTAAAGCAACCCCGAGTCATTCTGGTGGATGTTTTATTGTCTTTGAGATAAACATAATTCCCCAGTCCTTCAAGTGTGAGCTTGATAGTGTCGGCTGCAGTATGAAATTGGGACAGTAACCCAAAGAGCCTCCCGACCAGGTGATCCAGATTCACATCCAATATGGGAGCATAAACACTTGATATGATCTATTAAGGTGACACCTGCCCTCCATAGACTTTCAAAAGCCATAAAGCAGTCATAAGAAAAATATCAGAAAAAAAAAATTTCTCAATCTGGGGACAGTCAGGAAAAGGCCTCAGCAGTGCAGTCCAGTGTCAAGGTCATCCAGAGCAGAGCCTGGGAAACAGTTACAGCAGGGGGAGCCTCAGGAGATGTGACATCACAAGACTGTGTGCACAGGGGACCTTGCAGCAGCTAAATCAATGGGTGAGCAACTACAGGGATCTGATGGGACTGTGTGGGTTGTAATATACAATGATGCTTTGGCTTTGGCTTATCTGACATGACAAAGGCCATGAAATGCAAGTAACTTTGGAAAGTATGTGATACTTATAGAAACCTCATACCACCTTCATTTTAGTTTCTGCAAAACATAATTTTGTTCTAAGATGTAAAAGTTCCCTGCAAGGTTTTTTTTTTCTCTTTTAACATAGCCTCCAGATTATTTTTTTCATTATTTATCTGGATTTCAAATGGATTTCAATTATCATAGACAAGTTAAATTATTCTTCTCTGGTGCTTTATGGTTTTGTGAGTTTCTTTTGACTATTGTAATCAAAGTCTAGTTTTGACTGGGCAGTGGTGACGCATGCCTTTAATCCCAGCACTCTGGAGGCAGAGGCAGGCGGACCTCTGTGAGTTCGAGGCCAGCCTGGTCTACAGAGTGAGTTCCAGGACAGCCAGAAATACGCAGAGAAAAACCCTGTCTCAAAAACCAGAAAAACAAACAAACAACCAAAAAAGAAAACCTTAATTTTTGCCCCATGAATGGTCTTTTCAGCTGTTAGAGAAATGTCTCCTTAACTGTTCATGTACCGTTCTGTTAGGTTATTATACCGTTTCTGTCGAAAACCTACTAACGCTTGACTGTCAGTTTTGTGAAGATTGTATTACAATCAACGCTCTGCAAACATTGTAAACTCTGGTTGGCCTCACTCAGAGTGGTAATAGGGGTTGGAAGTATCATTGCAGCCTGACTCTGCCCATTATGTCCCTGCCTCTCCATTTGTGCTGGGCTAAAAGTGTCATCTGAGCCGGAAGATCATTTGGTAACCTTCAGCTTACTGCTGGGTGGCTTCAGCGGGAAAGGAATTACTAATGCATTAAATTTGAATTAGCTCTGAGAAATCATGCAGATGTATGCACGGAGCATTAGAGCAGCACTGTCTCCCAGGCACGGCAGAATTGCTTTTATGCAGTTTTAAGGAATCACTTGAGCAACCTTTATATTGCGCACGTGATGAAGCTGAGGCAGCATCTTCTGTTAAAAAAAAAAAAAAAAGAATGAAAAAAAAATCCTCAGGTCCAAATATAGCCTTTCAGGGAAACCTAATCACAGGATCACACGCAGCTACAGCTGAGTGGCCTGTCTGACTGGTGGTAAGTGTTCGAGTGCCCGGGCAGAGGGACGGCAGAAGTCACTTAGACTAATGATTATGAATTATACAGTGGGTCACATCCTCTTAGTTATAAGTCGTTTGTACTGTTTCCCTCTAGATGGCCAGGCCTGGTTCATTTTTTTTTCCCCTCCGACTAAGAAATAACTCATTGAATAGATGTTCAAAGCTGAGCTTACCAACGTTCTATTTCTACCCTGCTTCTGTGATGTCAAGCGTTCAAACCAGCCAGCTGGACCAAAGAAAAAGTCCTTTGTTCTCAGTGAAATTGTAACAGTATTGAGTCTGCGTTTGTCTGTTTGCTTATTTACTTATTTGGACTCAGGGAGCTTCTGGTTTTAAAGATCTAGCCCTTCTGACATCTCCCTGTCTCGCCCCTTTGCCTGGAATTAAACTTAAGAGGTGGCATAAGGATGTGTTCTTCAGGATGGTCTCAAAGCCACACGTCTTCAGCTGAAAAATCGCACCAACGGGTGGCAGAGCATGAAGAGAGGGAACATCAGCATAACTCATTATTAAAATGGAGGTCTGGCCATTTTCTGAAGCTCAGGTCTTAAGTATATGATTTGGCAAAAAAGAGACCATCCTGGACATTTTTACAAAGCACCCAAATGTAGAGGAGCCTTGTCAAGCATGACTGTATGGCTTGCCTCCCATTCTGTTATGTAGTGACATTGGTTTTTTTTGGGGGGGGGGAATGAAAAAGCACTGATCTATATGAAACAGTGATCTGCACTGCTCATGATCCTCAGGGTCAGAGTCTACACCTCATAATACAGCTTTCCCGGAGCAGGGGAGTATCCACTTTGACCTCACAGGTTTCTTGTTCCTGAGAGTTGAGCAGGGTAGACTCTCCTGAGACTCCATGACCAATGGAAAGCCAGCAGGCCTTGTTATTGTTTATAAGTCGTTCAGCCTTGAAAGTGCCCGTCAACACCGACCTCTACCCAGGAGAGGCCCTGACAGCTAGGCCGGTATAAAAGTAAGTTTTTTTTCTTTCTTTCTTTTCCTTTCTTTTCTTTTCTAGCTGGAAAGAGAGCCCTCTGAACTTACTAGGTTGGTTCCTGAAGGTGATGGAATGGTTCGGGGACAGCCTTGGCTGTTGTTCTTGGCTGCCCTGAGAGATCTTTGGGAGATGGTCCAGGCTCTCAGAATACCTCCTCCAACAGCAGAGCAAGAACGGAGTTTGCACTCTCTATCAGCTGCAGCTCATTTTCCTTATCTTCACTTGGCCCCAAATAAACCCAGAAAGGGCACCAAAGGGCAACTTGTGCCAGCACTGTGGAGTTAAATGACACCTAAAGGCCTCCTGCGGTAGGATGATTTATTGAGACAACCAGAAAGGGGACTTTTTTAGCACACAACTCGAGCCATGCTTCTCTGTACCAGCCCGCTAAGCCTCCTTTCAGGAAACTACCCACAGCCAGCAGCTTAACCCTCCCCACTCCTCCATCCAAGGCCTCCCCCCTCCCACATTCAGTCCCAAGGAGCCCTGTCTTTCCTCACACAGACTAGGCCTGCTCCATCCCATAGTTTCTAGGGCAGCATTCTTCCTTCAAGTGTTTACCAGCGAGGCTGCATCCCTCACTTCACAAAGCCTCGCTGCAACCTCCTCTGCTTTGGGAACTTCCTAGAACAGAAAGCAAAGCCTGTCCAGACACAGCCTACCAATGCTTCAGCTTTCCAACACACGCCCCCATGGTCCAGAGAACATAGAATGTTTTACTCCCTAATTTATTCAACTGTGAGAGGACTTCGCTTTATTTATTGTTTTATTCCTGAAAATTAGACAATTTCTGGCATACCATGGGTCCTCAGCAATATATGTTTCATCGAAAGAGTGAATTTGAAGGTAACAGAGCCTTCTTTAGCTTATTGTCCTCCATCATCCTCCCTCAAACACACGAAGTGCACATGAACACACACATCCTCCAAATACACACTCTAAATAGTGCAAAAAAATTTAACAGCCGTACAATTAGAAACAGGGCTAATTATGTGGGTAGCCTTATAGAAAGGTGATTGCAAATGAATGGCCAGTTCTAGATATATCAAAATGTAAATTAAAATAATTTGTAAGCAATGTAACCCAAAGGTATCAGGGCCTATGAAATGCTCTACATAACTCAAGTGACTGTTGAATCAAAAGATATTTCTCAGAGTTAAAACTGAGTTACAAGTTTCATTTTTCTAAAAGATTTTTTTCCCTAAAAATTGTATCAATTGAATGCAATGGTTCCCAATATTAAGTTGGTGTTCTTATGAATGAATTCACCAAAACAAGTTTCATTCACTGCAACAGCCAGTCGACTTCCTGCTGCCTTCTGATCAAGATGTCGCCATCACCATGTCTGCCTGCACAATGCCCTTTTCCCCATCATGATGATAATGGACTGAATCTCTGAAACTATAATCCACCGCCTCAATTAAATGTTTTCTTTGTAAAAGTTGCTGTGGTCATGGTGTCTCTTCACAGCAATAAAAACTCTAAGACACATGCTTTAACTGAATCTGACTTAAGTCTACTTAAGGTAAATAAAGAACACCAATGTTTCCTGAATACTTAAGATGTGTCTGCCAAATTATACTTATAGTAAGTAAAGTGCTGACTCCAGATTGCTGAGTGCCTGGGTACACTACTGGATGCTCATGAAATGCCTGGGACCAGTACTTCTCACACCAAGAAGAATAGCTATGGCCTTCCAAGAGAATCATGGGTGGTTGACAGCAGCATGTGGTGCGTTTGTGACAAACTGAGTGTGAATAGGTGAACATCACTAGGTGAATGCAGAAAAAGTGATAAAATGTACAAAAAGAAAAAAACCGCAATATTACAAAAATTTGCTTTAAAAAAAAGATTAATTCTTGTTGATAATGTTAGCTCCATTTCCCCCATATTGAGAATGTCTAAGAGAAGGCTTCAAATAAAACATATTCTATCCTCTTTGAGTTCCTAAGAAGACAGTCTATTTCCTGAACAAGACAGGGTAGTCAGTATCTAACAGATGATTTTCCTGGGACCCTCAGGGGAACAACAGCTCCCTGTTGCCCAGATTCACTGTCGTGTGAGCTGTATCTTATGGAGTAAAACATATCCTCCCAGGGTATATTGATTAATTTCCTCATTGTTGGGACAAAGTACCTAGTAAGAGCAGTTAAGGAAGGAAGGATTTATTTTAGTTCCCAGCTCAAGGGTGCAGCCCATCATGACAGGGATGTCATGGTAGGAGGAGCTCGAAGCAGCATGGCACACTGCATCCACAGTCAGGAGGAAAAGCAAGAACCAGAGGCCCAGCCCGTGGAATGAGCAGTGCTGCTCATATTTAGGGTAGAACTTCCCACTTCAATAGAATCAATGTGGAAACCCCTCAGAAACGGGCCCAGAGGTTTGTTGATGGCTCTAGATCCTGTCACGTTGAAAATGGATAATAACTCTAATAAGGAAGGAAGAATACGGCTCATAAGTTTAAGAAAGTAAATGAAATTTACAAGATACTGGAAGCTCCTGAAACTTAAAAGATTCACAAGACCTCTTCCTGTGGTTATAAAAAGAGTTGATGGTGGGTGGGAAGAGGAGACTCTGGCCCAGCACACTGCCTCCAGGTTGAACAGAAAACTCTAGGAATGTAGCTTTCCTGACCCATCAACCATGCTGTAGCGGGTTTTTTGGTGGTGTGGTTGACTTGGAGTCACCCATGCGCCTGTAAGTAAACCTTCATTGTGTTCCTATGACTAACCCCGATAAAATCAGTGATTCACTAAGCTCGACTTGAAAAGGATTGTTTCTTTGATAAGTCATTAGCACCCTGCCTGGGATGAATGAATGCTCCAGAAAAAGTCACACAGCTGCTATGAGAGGCATAGACTAACTAACATAGTAGGATAGACTATAGAAGGACTATCTTTATGTGACCAAAAGTCATTTAATTACTGAAAGTTGAAGTTGGGACCAAGGCACCACAAGACTCCAATCTAGAAGAATATGCAAGTGAATATTGATTGCACTGTGTTTCTGAAATACTACACACAGAGCAGATTTCTAACCCCTGGGAAATGTGAACTTCAGAATCCAGTTTTGGAGAGTGCTGAAACTGTCAAAGCATCAAGACATCAGTTCCTGGAGTTGATTAGGCCTTGGAGTTCAATAAAATCAAGTTCATTTAGCAAGTTGAGTTCTGCCCTTCCCCCCATCCTCATGAATTCTGCACTTAGGAATTGGTACAAAGGACACTGGTCGAGAATATCCAGACGTAAAATGCACAACACAACTCTAAACTAATAAGGCGTAGTGTTGGCTTGCTGGGGTCAAGGTTGAATTATCTACTCCATTTCCAGCTTGATATGACACACTTCCAAACTGCACAACTTCCATCAAAGATGACTGAGACACAACGGTCTCTATCTTCCTCATCAGAAGGACACAGAACTGACGGTCCATTCAAAGAGACCATCTCAGCCCCACAAGAGAGGAGAGATGAAAGGTTTCCTGGCAGCATTTAATACCCTACAAGGTTTGGGGAAACCCATGCAGCAGACTGCCAAGGTGAAGATTTTAGCTGTGTCAAAAGCCCATCGTGCCTACAGGGACACCTTAGGATTAGACCAGACTCCATGGAGAGAGAACAGAGCCCTGCTAAGCCTAGAAAGTGAGAGCGGAGATGATTCAGAGACAGCTTAGGGATCCTCAGCCACTTTTCTTCTTTACTTAGGATGGCCATTTCATTTTTGTTTGCACAGAAGATGAAAAACTATGATTGGGGTTATAAATTAAAGACATTTTTGTCAGGGTAGGGACAGAAGAGTGATCTGTGGAAGCTGTAGTTGGCCTGGTGTGTAGTTCCTCAAGAGAGATACATGTTTCTTTTTCTGACCTTGGGCCTTGAGAAAGACAGTCATTTTTGTCTCTTTCTCAAGAAGGGAACATGTATGAGATATGCAATTTGCGAGGACAATTTAATAGCCTATAAATTGAGTTGGTTTTCTGAATTCTGGCCTTCCTTTGCCTCCAGGGCCACGTAAAAGTTTCAGATAGTCCTGCAGGCATTCTTCAATGCCTCAGGCTTTGTGATGTCCATATAATAGAGCATGGGAATGTTTAATGTGTTCAGAGTCCTTAAGTCCACCGCCTTACCTCCTAAAATATATCACAGTTCATTTCCTTTAAGATTCTCTGCTTGAGTCACAGCCAAAGGCTTATAGGTGAAGAGAAAGTCAATACTTAATGGCTGAAAACAGTTTACCCACCTCTATAATAAGACACTATCCATATAGTCAACGAGAGTAGGCCTCCCTATAAACAATCAAGCTAACTGTTAAGTATTGGTTTTAGTTAAACCCCAGATGAAGGAAATGTCATTCACTGCATAGAGGAAGCCAGCTTTTAGCTCTGTTCTTTATAGGGATTTTGGCCTGGTCAGAGAACAGAGACAAAAGGCCAGGGGAAGAGAATATACATTTGTTTAGGTTTTACGTGGCACTGGAGCCTTTATAAGGAATCGAAGCCCAATGTCACAGTTCGAGTTGACCATTTTCATATGGAATCAGAGCCAGAATGTGGAGTTATAGTCTGTAAGAATAGGAGGCACTTGGGCTAATACGGCACAGGGTTGAGAAAGGAGGAGGAAGAAGAAGGGCGGTCTAAAGAGTGTGTGCGCCACTTTCTCTCATAGTCTCACACTCCTCAAATCTCACATTGACTCCTCACTCCCTGCGTTTAAGAGCCAGAAGGAAGGCAAGTGTTCTTGATTCACAGATGACTTTTACTAGTCAGTCACCTGACCGAAACAGCAAATCTTGCGATGAAATGTTTGTAATTCCTTTAGCACAGCCAGGTGTCCACGCACACACACAATTCAAGGAATGTTTAAAATCTGGTTGTCAATATAGGTGAGAAAATGGTATTGTGGCGGGGGCCACAGAAACGATACCAAGAAGCAAAAATACGAGAGTCCCTCTGTCTAGCAAAAGTCAATAGACATGAACAATTCCCAAGCCCTCAAATAAGAAGCTCAATATACTTGACTTGTTGCGTGTGATCTGTGCTCAGCATAAGAACTCAGAATCTGGCCGGGCAATGGTGGCGCACGCCTTTAATCCCAGCACTCGGATTAAAGGCGGATCTCTGTGAGTTCGAGACCAGCCTGGTCTACAGAGCTAGCTCCAGGACAGGCTCCAAAGTCACAGAGAAACCCTGTCTCGAAAAAAAACAAAAAAAAAACAAAAAAAAAACAAAAAAAAAACAGAAAGAACTCAGAATCTGCTGTGCTAATATTCTGAGGGAAGAGCCAACACAGAGCCCCTGAGTGGTTCTGACTCCACAAGTGTTGCCATTAGACCGAGTGCAGAGCTGGTAGACAACACAGGCCAAGACAGAGTTGATCATAGGGTCTTTATATTTTTAAACAAGAAAATCTACTATAATTATCTAGGTATGCTATATCAAATTCTAAGTATACATTGTAGGTATATGTTCAATCGTTCTCCAAACCAAACATAACTTTATTATCTTGTGAAGATAATGGGAAAATGAAGAACTTCATATTGTTTTCTATTGGCAGGGTTCTGAGTACACAGACTACATGCTGCTAGCTCACCAGCTCTCTCACTTAGATTCTACTTCGTTGTACCAAGTCCAGCATTGACATATATGTTAATTTGACTGTCAGATGCTTAGGTATAAATTCAGAAACCTAAAAATTATACTATAAGCCAACAGTGGAAAGCGAGGCTCTGTATGCATGCCACATGAGAGCCATCTAGGTGACTTCATGGAAAGGGGTGCTGAGAAGAGCTGCTATGGGTATGGGCAGGGGGAGAGCAACAGAAACATGTCTGCCAGAAACTTAAAAGGGGGTGGGAACAAACGTATGTGCTTCCTTTCTTGTGGATCCTAGCAGCAATGCCAAGCTTTCACATCTATGAACTATGGGAGTGTCTTAGAATCAATGAGGAAGATACACACACACACACACACACACACACGCACATAAAATATGATAAAACACACTCAATAATTATCTTTTGGGTAAACTTTTAAATTCACTTTGTCTAATTTACTTTGAAACTAAAAATACCAAGAAAACAAGAAGGGTTTAACACTTGGTTAACAACAACAGCCCCACAGTCGGTAGTTTCCTACATAATTTCTTTTCCCGCATTGTCCTCTGTATAGTCCAGCTCCACAAACGCTAATTGAGAACACATGAGCCAGGCTCTGGGCTGGGTGCTCTGGAAATTCCCACCGCCAAGGAGCTTATGATTGCTGACTTAAGTGCATGGGTATGTATTTTGGTTTTTTTCCCTCTGACAAAATTGAAACTCTATAATCCTTAAACAACCCTCACTTCCTTCCTCCCCACAGCCTCTGGCCACCACTATTCGATATTCTAGTCTCTAAACTGGACCACTTTACAGGCATCATGTGACTTGGATCACACAGGATTGACCTTTCTGTGACTGGCTCATTTCCCTTAGCAGAATGTCCTCTGGGGTCATTCATGGCATTCAATTGACTTCGTCAAGGTTGATTAATACTCCACTGTACATACGTATCACACTTTCTCCATCAATCCATCGCAAGGCAGATGTTTAAGATGCTTCTTCTCCCTCCTGGGATGTGAATATGAGGATGAAAGCATCTCTTCAAAGCCCTTTCCTATTTCTTTCGCTTACATGTTCAGAAGTGAGTTCACTGGGTTGCAGGATAATTCTAATTTTAATTGTTTGAGGGTTTCAGGCTGTTTTCAATACTGTCTATATCATTTGACTTTTGTGGTGCTTTGGATAAGAAATATCCTACACAGGCTCCGATATGTGAACAAGTGGTTCTTAGCTGGTGGCACCGTTCTGGGACATTATGGAAGCATGAGGAAGTGCGGCCAAGGCTCTGGGGGTCGATAGCCTTGTCCCACTTCCACTGCACTGTCTCTGGTTCCTTTATATGGTTGAGATGGGATCCCTCAGCTTGCTGCTTTGGCTGCCTACTGCAGTACCTCCCTTGCTGTTAAGGACTCCCTCTTTGGAGCTATAAGCGAATAAACTCTTTCAGAAGCTACAATTTTGCTTACTGTGTTCTATCATGCAAAATAACAGTGGTCAGTACCACCTTCCTAGCAACTGTGTAG
>NC_022020.1:41911338-41928216 GCF_000317375.1 Microtus ochrogaster | reverse complement strand
TGTGTGATGTTGTGTTAGTTAAATAGTGATCTTCTAACAGCCATGCAGTGATATGTCATAGTCCCCGCTGATTTATTTCCCCTTGATTAATGATACTGGCCATATTTTTGCATGTTGTTGCTATTTATGTATCATTTTCAGAGACACATCTACCCAAATGATCTGCCTATCTCCACTTAAAGTTTTAATCCTGACAATCAGCTTCCCGCCGCCCCCATTTCCAAATCCCCTGTGTTCTTCTAGGGCCTTGAACTGAATTCTTTCCTGGGGTTAGAATATTATAGGCTTCCCTATAACTATAGGCTTTCACCATCCTCGTTTATGTATGGGTAAAAGCATCTTTGCTGTGTTGGCTGATTTTATGTCAACTTGACACAAGCTAGAGTCATCACAGGGGAAGGAGCCTCAAATGATAAAAAGCCTCCGTAAGATCCAGCTGCAAAACGTTTTCTTAATTAGTGATCAATGCAGGAGGGCCCAGCCCATTATGGGTGGTGCCATCCCTGGGCTAGTCCAGGTTTCTATAAGAAAGCAGGCTGAGCAAGTCATGTAGAGCAAGTCAGTAAGCAGCACTCCTGCATGGCCTCTGCATTAGCTCCTGCCTCCAGGTTCCTGCCCTGCTTGAGTTCCTGTCCTGACTTTCCTTTGGTAATGTGGAAGTATTAGCTGGCTAAACTCGTTCCTCCCCAACTTGCTTTTAGGTCATGGTCTTTCCTGGCAGCAATAGAAACCCTAACTAAGACACATGGATTCCAGGAATCAATCCTGGCCATGGAGGAACAGGTTTTTTCACTGTGCTGGTGGATTTGATCTTCCTGTATTTTGTTAAGAATTTTTGCATCACTTCAATATCAGTATACATGTTATTCTGTCTTTGTAAATGAGTTTGGAATCAATCTATTTGGGAATAACTTTGAGAAGAATTAGTGACAATTTTTTAAATGTTTCACAGAATTTGACACTGAAAATGGACTTCGTTGGGAGGCTGTTGATACTGATCAATTGCCCTTGTCATGGTTCTTCAGACTTTCCTTATTTTGTTACCCAGGTATCATAGCAACTGTTGTTTCTGAACCATATTAGTATATATTCTTTTTAGTCTCTACTGATCGTCTGTGTTTAGTCATGCCAATTTTACCATCTCTTGCATTTTAAAATTGTGGTATCTAAGTCTGTGTCACTTTTTCTTTCTTGGCCTACTATATCCCTGGTTATGGTTACAACATGGTTTCTTAAGTGTTGAAGGCGAATGAAGGTTTGTGGAACTTAGAGATTTCTCTTTCAACATTGAAGGATATGGAAAAATATAATTTCTTGAGTCTAGAATGGAGGTAAAGAGTAGCTTCCTGGATCCTCATGTGAATGTATCATTCCCTAAAACACTTTAGGAAAAGCCCATAAAATCTCCCAGCTGCTAAACAACATAAGAAGACAGGATAAAATACCTGTGTAAATAATGCCATGACACCATTTTAAGGAGCAATCACCTGAAGAACATGTCTTAAGAAAAATCTGGGACACATAGATATTCTTTATTTTAAATGACTTTCCTGCTGTTTAGGCTGAAGCCATGATCTCAGTAAGTACAATGGAATCTGTGTCTGCCACTTTGTAATAGAATTAAGCAAATGGTGACACCATGACCTGAGAGAATTAATGCACCTTCAGTGTAAGAGCCGTTTCCTTCAGAGAAATCAGACACTTATTAATCTGGACAAGAGATTCATGAAGAAAAGGCAGGCTTCAGGAATCTAATCCCTGTTGGGGGATGGAACGGGCAACATGGAGGAAATTGAAGTGGCTGACCTTTGTCTTAGAGGGAGACTGGTGTCAGAGCTAATGGCAGAGACCATTTGGGCTTCTTATTTTAAATTGTCACACATCAGCAATTAGAAATCGCTTATGCTCTCAGAGCTGTGTTAATTTATACTTAGATTCAATGACTCACTGGCTGCTCTGGAAGGTGCAGCCTTGGAGGTCATCCCCTTGATTTTTCACAGGATGAAACTGATCCTCAGAGCTGGGCTAAAGCCTGTTCCACAGTCAGAGTCACACACACACACACCACAAAAGAGAAGTTCAGCTCTGGGTCCAAGACCCTTTCCTTAGGCAACACCACTATGGTAGTTTGTAAGAAAATGGCCCCCAAAGGGAGTGGCGCTAATGGGAGGCGTGGCCTTGTTCTAGTAGGTGTGGTCTTGTTGGAGGAAGTATTTTACTGTGGAGGCAGGCTCTGAGGTCTCATTTATGCTAAAGGCACGTCCAGTGAGACAGATCACTTTTTGTTACCTGAAAGATTTAGGACTCTCTGCAACTTCTCCAGCACTAAGTCTGCCTGCACACTGCCATGTCCCACCATGATGATAATAGAATGAACTTCTGAAACTGTAAGCAAGCCACCGCAATTAAACGTTTTCTTTTGTAAGAGTCACAGTGGTCATGGTGTCTCTTCACAGCAATAGAAACCCCAAGACAGTCACATTTCTTATAAAAGGAGACCCATCTCAATTTCTTCCTATGGTAAATGTGTATTATACACAAATTTTTAATCACTTTTGAAAATTTTAAATATTTTTACCTCATGCATTATTGCATTGAAGTTACTTGGGAAATTAAAAATTGTTTGTAGTTGCTATACAAAATAATGGGCTTTTAATAACATATATATATATACACACACACATATATATATATACATACATTTATATATGTATATCATTACCCATTGCTCATATCTGGCCAACATTCTACTCCCTTCTGCCCATACCTACTGGCTCCCTTTCTTCCCCCAAATAGACAACCTTTCTGCTTTTATGACATGTGTCATCACATGTGAGAGAAAACATGTGATGCATGCTACACTTTAAAAGCCTATTTGAATAAGTGTAAGAGCATATTTTTTTAAAGACTACAGCTAAAAATGGACAGTATAACTTAAGAAAACAATGATAATTTCTTGTAAATAACTTTCTTGGTTTATTTTTTCAGAATAAATCAATGAACTGACTGATTAAGGTAACTGAAGTGTGTATGTCTTGTCACTTTGGCACAGAACTAGACAAATGGTACCATGTCAACCAAAAAGAATGCAGTGTACACACATATTCATTTATTTATATTTAAGATATTCCCAGCATCTCCAACATCAAAACCATTTCCCTAAGGAAAATCATCACTACCCACTTGTCCTCTCTCTCGCTGGATATCTCTGTACTCTTTCTTATCCCAGTACATGTATCTAACCTATATTCCACAAAAGATATTACATACGATGATTTGTCTTCCTAAATTTGGCTTTACTCTCTGAGTCACTCATTGTCTTGAAGGTGGCATAATTCATTTCTTCTATAAAGATAAATGAAGTAAATTGGGTAGAGGTACTAAGTTTTCTTCATTGTTCATTGATTGGTACCGGAGCTGGGTCTATATCATCACTATTGTGTATATTGCAGCCCTAAACATGGGTGTGCAGGTATCCCTGCAGTATGGCAACTTAAATTCAGTAGACTCAGACTTAGAAGCAGTATAGCTGGGTCACGTGGTAGTTCTATTTGTGGTTTCCTAAATAATCTCTGTGCTAATGTGCACATGAGACACATCAGTTTCTTTTCCCACTAGCCGTCAGTCAGGGTTCCTTTCCCCCAGTCATTGCTAGTACCTGTTGTGATTTGTTTTCTTAATGACAGCCATTCTGGTAGAGATAAAATAGAATTCTAATGTAGTTTTAATGTGTATTTCCCTAATAACAAAAAATGCTGCCTTAGTTACTGTTCTCTTGCTATGAAAGAGATACCATGACCAAAAAAACTCTTATTTAAAAAAAGCATTTAATTGGGATCCTTCTTACAGTTTTCAAGGGTTGGTCCATTATCATCATTATGGGGATCATGACAACAGATATGAAGGCATGGGGCTAAGAGCTAACTTCTTGATCCACAGGCAGCAGAGGAAGAGAGAGAGAGAGAGAGAGAGAGAGAGAGAGAGAGAGAGAATATGAGACTAGCCTGGGCTTTTGAAACCTCAAAGCCCACTCCTAGTGACATACCTCCTCCAACAAGGCCACACCTCCTATTTCTTCCAAAACAGTTCCACTCCCCTGTGACAAAACATCATTCAAATATATGAACCTATGGGGGCCAGTTTCCTTTAAACCATCACAGATGCTAACAGGTTTTGGTTATCTTCTTTTAAGAACTGCCTATTCAATTCATTTGTCCATTTATGGATTGGCTATTCGGAGGAGTTGGGGTTTTGAAATTTGCATCTTTAAATCTTTAACTTTTAGTTCTTTCTGGGTTCTTGATGTCAATATTCTATCAGAAACATAGTAGGCCAAAACCTTCTCCTGTCCTGTGGGCGTTCTCTGAATACTGTTGATTCTTTCCTTTGCTATGCTATCATACAAGGCTGAGAAAAATATTGACTGGACCTGAACTTTGTAGGACTGTTTTCTCGAAAGGCATGGCTTGCCACAGAGTTTTGTCAAGGCTGACCTTTGCCTCTTGACTATCAGTGTCCACTGAAGTTGTCCAGCTCCTTGCCAAAGAGGGCAAGGCCATTAATCTTTGAGGCCTTCACTTCCTGAACTTCCTGCCGCCGAGCTTTTCCATGTCTGCGATTAGCCCTCCCCTAATCCACGGCTGCCTCCTACTCCCATGATGGGCTGTGGTAGACTGAGTCCAGGCTCCCTGACTGTGGCCAGGCTTCCAGAGTAACTTGGTCTTAGTCAGTTCCCTCTGAGGAAAGTACCTGGCTGTGAGCTCTAAGAAGTGGGAATGGCAGCGTGAACCTATTCTACACGGCTGACCAAGGTTGGAGAAGACACTGTTGCCCCGAAACCCCAATTGGATTTGGGGCTAAATCTTTAGGTTGAACTGCCAGGCTCTTTTTATTAAACCCACCTGGAGCAGCCGTTTGAGGAACTGTCTGCTTCCTGTCTTGGTACATGAAGTTGTATCATAGAAGCCATGAGCTGCTTGCTCTTTTTTATTGGATTATCACCCCACTTCCTTGTACTTCTTAGCTGCCCTTTCACCCCCTTTCTGTTCCTGGTGCTGTTCTGTCTTTTCTTTGGGTAGAGACGATTCTTTACTATCCTGGCTGTTCCCATTTCCCATGTTACACAGATGATGGATAATTTACCATCTTAACTAACGTAACCTTTTGTGGTGTTGGCATGTGTCTTCAAATATATACAAAAATATACATACCACCTCAAAGCATTAAGCTACTACCAGTATCTCCTCCATTCTGTCCCAAAGAACAAAGCCTGGCTTGTTTCATCCAACTGATCTATCTGTGAATCCTAGCATATCCTTGGGCAGTATTCCATTACTCATTCATGAGCCTCAGAATACTTACAAACAATGAACCTAACCCTCCCCGCTATCATCCCAGAGAGCTCCCAGTAGAGCTTCTAAACCAGTAGCTCTCAACTTGTGGGTTGCGGCCCCTTTGGGGATCAAATGAGCCTTTCACGGGGATCACTTAGGACCATTAGAAAACACAGGTATTTACTTCACAATTTATAACAGTGGCAAAATTAAAGTTATGAAGTAGCACCAAAAATAGTTTTATGGATAGGGATCACAACAGCATGAGAAATTGTATTAAAAGGGTCACAGCATTAAGGAAGTTGAGAACCGAAGCACAATTAATAAAAACTCAGGGTCAGAAACTGGGGTTCAACCTGAAGATCTGAAAAGCAAAACAGCCAGCCATTGGCGCTTACCTCCACCTCAGTCTGAAAAGGCAATCCTGCCTCCTGGAATCTCAGAATGAGACTGTGTCTGAGAGCAGACCACACCTCCCCCCCTTATATTCCTCTCTAGGGCTGGGATTAAAGGCAGGCACCACTGGGATTAAAGGCATACACCACCTGATCTCTATGTCAACTAGTGTGGCTACTGGGATTAAAGGTGTGTGTCATGGTGGTTACTGGGATTAAAGGTGTGTGTCATGGTGGTTACTGGGATTAAAGGTGCCCATCATTGTGGCTACTGGGATTAAAGGTGTGTGTCATTGTGGTCACTGGGATTAAAAGTGTGTGTTGGGATAACCTGGTCTGTAAGGCTGACCAGTGAGACTGTTTTACTCTCAGATCTTCAGGCAGGCTTTATTTATTAAAATACAATTGAAAGGCCACTGCAGAGAACAACTGCCCTAAACAGACATAAGGGAGTGGGACCTGAAGTAGATTGTGTGCAAAGAGGCCATGGGGGAGGGCAGAAAGGGAAGAGGAACAGCTTATCACCCACAAGTTAACACACAGCTTACTAGGGAAGACCAATATGACTGACCTTCTTACACAAATATAATTTTGGATTGAAATGGCATACAATATACGGGGACCGTGTGGTCCTTATTCCTCCACACAGGCCTTCAGGAAATCCTCAGAGCTGCCTCTTGCCAGCAGAATAGATACCATGGTTCCTGTGTCCTGTTTCACTGCTGTTCTGAGACTGGACCCATGGGAACTTCAAGGAAGTCCCCAAACACCAGACTGAAGTAAAATACTACTAAAGGAAGACTTCCTCAGCGGAGAGTTTCTGCCTTAAACTCTTCTCTTACTTTTAAGAAACAAAGCTTCTCTCAGGGGAACCAAACCACGTCCACAAATGCCTCAGTGACGCAGAGAGATTTTTCTTTGATCATATCAGAGAGAATGCTGAACAGAACACCACGTTGGATTCAGGGTGTGTGCTCGTCTAGGCTGTAGGCACTTGTAGGTGGCATCTGTTACCATAGACTTGCATTGAGGTGATGTGGGATTCCCCTCTGTATGCTGCGATTACCATTAATGAATAAAGGAACTTTGGGACTATAGCAGAGCTATAGGGGAACAGAGCTGGGGAGGGGGGGACTAAACGGAATGCTGGGAGAAAGGAGGAGGGGTAAAGAGACACCATGTAGCCCCACCATAGAAAGATGCCGGAATTTTTCCTGGTAAGCCACAGCCTCATGGTGATACACATATTAATAGAAATGGGTTAAATTAATATGTAAGCGTTAGCCAATAAGAACCTAGAGTTATTGGGTCAATTCATGATTCTGTGTGATTATTTCAGGGCTAAGCAGCCAGGAACTAATTAGCGACCTCTTTACTACACTGTAGGTCCCTTGCCCTGAATCTCATTGTAGCTGACCAGAAGCCAACCTAAGAATTCAGCAACTGGTAACAAAGTTGCAGGGTGGCACATGACGTAAGCAAGTGTGGCCAATGTGACCTCTGGAACTTTTGCTATAAATGGCAGGTATATTCCTTTGCTAGGCTGCCATAGCAAAGCCTATCAGAGGGGCAGCTAGACCACCAGATGCTTATGTCCTGGCTGATCTGGAAATTAGAGGTCAAGATCAAGCTGTTGGTAGGTTTGGGCATGATTCCTTGGTTTGGCTTGGCTTGCTTAGCTTACACCTGATCCTCCCTCTGTGTCTTCCTGAGTCTGGCTTCTGTGAGCCTATGTGGTCTTGCAGTCCCGTCCTTACAAAGACAGTCACGCTGGATTAGATTCCTTCCTAACGACATCATTTTAACTTAATTACCTCTCTAAAGACCCTATTTCCAATACAGTCACATTCTGGGTAAGATTGCAACATGTGAATTGTAGGGAATGGACTCAGCCCACAATACACAGTGACAATTAATTTTTCTGGAAAATAGCAGTTTGAAGAAATAGACTCCAGGCAGCAATTCTGTAAGCTATTGGGGGTTGGTGTGAGATGATCGTTGTGGCAATCTCTTGAACAGCTACTGCTAAACTCATAGATCTTTATAGCCCCTCAGACCAATAAATTCCTTTGCCCTTGCTTTCATTTTGGTCTAACACGCTATCATCCGAAATTATTTCTTATGCATGAAGTTGATAGTCAGATCATTGCTTTGAAAACCTAATATACAGAGTTTGTATTCAATCTGAATGACATTTTCTTTCTGTACCATAAACTCAGATCTCTTGCCTTAGAAATTTTAAGCAAGATCCTCAGATTGCAATGAGTCACAAAGATAAGATGGAAGTGTAGCACAAAGGGGGAAATGCCTTTTTTGCCTTTTTCTTTAAAGAGCATACACAATCAGTACTCTGGGTTAGAGATTCAGGGAGACAGGAATTTCTCCCCTCTACTGCAGGTGGCAATTTTAATTTATGTTTTATTACAAAGAGCTGTCTGTGCTAAGTACACCAATCTGGTCTCCCTGCCCTTTATATAAACCCAAGGAGCATATCTGCTGTACACACAACTCTGGTGCCCCTGAACCTTGCTCCTTAGGGCAAAAAATGCATGCCCCAGAGTGCAGTCTCCGATGCAACAATTTTTTCAGTCAAAGAACCAGGATCGGAAAGGAACAAACTTTTGCTTTTTTATGACAGGGGCCACTGCAGAGAAACAAGTCGTAATGTTTACTCATCTTTATTTCGGGTGTTATCCACATTTTAGTTTTACTCCAGTTTTCGTATGCCAAATAATGATATTACCTAGAAAATTCAATAGAAGATTTTCTGACAAATTCCTGTTTTTATTTCTCTTAGAAAATGATTTTCTTATGAGACACTGTGATGAGTGTTCTTGGCTATCAAATTGACTACATCTGTAATTAACTAAAACCAAAATGACCTGTAAGGGATTTTTTTCCTTAATTAAATCATTAAAAGAGGGAAGACCCACTTCTAATCTGGATCTTTAAAATGGAAAGATAAAACATTAATCCTGGTGTTTTGATGGGAGAAGACCCACCTTTAATCTAGAAGAAGAAATTTTTCTCTCTTTGTCTGCTTGCTGTCCCCCTCAGCAGAAGTCCATTCCTTCATTGGCATCAGAGTCTGATTTTTTGGGATTTCTGCATATACTGAAGACCAGTGAGACATTCAGCCCCATGGACTGATCACCTATTAAGTTCTTGGACCATCTATTCAGAGGCAGCTATTGTTGGATTAGCTGGACCACAGTCTGTATTTCTTTCTGATAAATTCCATAGATATTCTAATCTATATTATAATTAGTACACTCTAATATATTATTCTAATATTTTCTAACAAATATATACATATACATATACAATGTGTTCTAACATATACATACACATATATATATATTACACATATATTTGGGGAGGGAAATTTATTCTATTAGTTTTGTTACTCTAGAGAACCCGACTAATATAGACACTAATGCACTGTTCTCTTCATCTCTTCAGTAAGAAAAATAGAACTAAGGAGGTCTTGTGAGGGGACCAGAACAGCCAAAGAGAGGAGTTTAAAGCCACTGGACCAGACTATCCAAAATATTTTCTCTCACATTGTACATGGTGAAAGCTTATTAAAAAGACACAATTGAGAAGCTATGTTTGCAACATGGCTATCTGTTGTTTGTCAAACACGTGAGCAACTTCAGGAGAGTCTTTGAAGAATGACAACATAGCTCACACATCACAGTGAAAACAAGTGTTTTTGGCTCCTGAACAGAAGGCCAACTGTTACTCTGGGGTCCTATGTGCAGAGGAGAGAATGGCAGGGAGATGGAGTGTCTTGTCCTGTGTTGCAAAGAAAGGATTTGTTTTTGAAGGGTGCTTGTGTGTCTTCTCATCCTAACAGGTCTGCCCCTTCCTTCACCCTGGGTCAGGAACCTTTGCCCAACCCTTGCCTTGAGCCTGATTTGAGTTTTACACAGTGGTCCTGAGATCATCTCATCTCTGTGTTGCCTCTGTCCAGTGCCTTTCAAGAAGAAATGGTCCTTTATATCCAGAATCCAGGCGCAGCAGGAAAGGAGGACGTCTGCACAAACATAGCCAGAGAAGTGTACACGTATTCCTCTGCAGGCCTAAGTGTGGACATTGGCTAGCCATCATTTCCCAACAGAAGAGCCTACAGAGAGAAAGCAGAGATTGCATCTCCCTCTTCATGCAATTAAATTGAGCTCTCCGGTCACAGGACGACAGCCATTTGCCACAAATTCAGATTAATGCTAGGGCTTCTTTGCTTCCTTTGTTGCATAAAATTTCTCTTGCAAAGTCAATGGGGGAAGAAGCTCCTCTGAAAGTTAATTCATAAGCAAAAGATAAAACAGTAAAAGACTGGAAAAGGCTTCCAATTTTTAGGAAAAAAATTTTTTAATTCTTTTCAGTTTAATAAGAATGCCTACTTTTCAAAAAAATATTCATGTTAGAAAAAGTGTGTCTCATTAGGTTATCTGGGTATTTATATTAATAATTACTATTACAAAAGCAAAGAATACAATTTCAAAAATACATACATCATGTCCTATTGACAACGAGTCAGCCATGGTTTGGGAAATTTTTTTGTCTATCTTGTTTGGCTAGAGATAAGAGCAGTGACTAAGACAAATATGACCCATGTCATTGATACAACTTAAAAAATCTTAGTAGCCATATTAGTAAAAAGATATAAATAAAAATTAATCTTGGTAATGTGTTATTTGTTATTTTTCATACATATATTTTATATTATAATGCCCTAAGATATTATATAACCAAAATATTCTATTTTAACCAATAGTCAATGCTTGTGCACCAGACATTTTATTAAAAGTTATTAATTAGGTGTTTTGAATTTTCCCCACACTGTCATTGAATCTGAGGTATATCTGACAGCCCACTTCAGTGCGGGCTAGCTCTACATGCATGTTCAGCTGGGATCAGTAACTAGAGCCTGCCATATTTATACATTTATTCATTTAGCATAAATCTGCCTCCCCCAAAATGTGTGTTGGGTTATAATATCAGAAACAAGGGCAGGGGACGAACAGGAATTTGACTTTGCTTACTAAAACCTGCTATGCTATGTTTTGTGAACATCTGTGGGAGGCTGGGCCTTTTCTGAACAGGAATGAGGGAGGAGTTGTGGGGGGGCGTGGCGGGGAGAGGGATGGGGAGGAACTGGGAAGAGATATTGGAGGGAAAACTGCTGTTGAGATGTAAAATAAATAGTAAATAATAATTTTACAAATGAGGTTGACTTTAGAGGATAATCTAGAGGGAGAAAGATATACAAATAGAGAGCAATGTCACAAGTATCAAAGGAAGCTGTCAATCCAGGCGAGGTCATGACTCAACTGGTGAGCTACTGGAATCACTGGAGAAACTGCCCAGGAAGGGGCGGCTCCTCATGTGGTAATGGAATGATGGCCAAGGAAGGGGAACATATTGTCAAATTACACCGGTACTAGGAAGTGTGAGTTTGAACTAAGACGTGGGCACTTCTCTGAGTTGTTGGTCAGACTTGACAAATTGAACACAGCCTAATTGATTGCTTGACCACACTACTTAATGACCCGTGTATTTCTCATACAATAGGTTTGGTTCACTGCCATCAGAGTGAATAGGTAATGGGATGGCGAAATGAATGGATTGCCGTGTTGTAGTGCACCACTGAATGTGAACTCAGAGGCAACAAAGCACTAATAATAATAATAACATTTATTATTATCATTATCATTATAATCAGGCAGAAGCTTTATGCATTGTTCCTCTGGTCCCACACCACATATCACACTTGGGGAAAATTTTCTCTCTTCTTTCAACCTTCTTCTTGGCCCAATTGTATTGCATCAGGAAGCCTACAAAACAGTTACTTCCCAAGCTTGCCTTATGATACGCCCACCCATCTTGGAGAACTGGCTCTTCTTTCAAGCCATGCCTTACTTATCTTTTCCCCAGGAGCTTCAAAGCCCAGAAAGAGTGACTTGAAAAAACAAGGAACATGGAAAGACAAGCGAGAGGATTGTGACAATATTTAATATTAATAATATTAAGGGAATGGCAGCGTTTCCAGATGATTCTGGCGCTTGGAGTCAATGCTCTGAAGCGACAGCCACACCCCCATTCCTAGGATGGCTGCCACTGTCACCAAGCCTAGCCTCCTGTGCTGTCGCTTTCTTCTGAAACAAACACGCAGGAGCGGTGTGATCAATCACATCCGCAAGATGTGTTTCATATGTTAGCCACACAAAGCTTCTAAATCAAATGCTGATACATGACTTATTCCATCAAAAGTAAGCAGAATGCAGTAATTTATAATCATCTTGAAGCATACTGCAAAGAAAATGAAAGCAGACCATTAAATTTTAATGCTTGTTCGGCTCTCTCTTAAAAAAGGGGGGGGGGGAGGGGAGGGCCATATTGGAAGTGAAGCAGTGCTTCTCAAACCATTCTGCACCCCTTCCAATTACTTTGTCTTTGCCAACATTTGTGGAAACTAATTGAAAAAATGATTTAGCTGTCAAAAGCTGCCATTCGGCAGGAAGGACTCCTGAGCACAGAGAAAATTCTTGCAGAGTAGGCCCTGTCCAAAGCCCCAACACCCCCCACCCCCACCCTTGAGCTTTTGACAATTGTCTGTTGTTGTGCGAGCCAGCTCCCCACAGCAGGACTGTGAGCAAATATTCATTGGGGTGTCATCTCCACTTAGGCTCTCGTCCTGTACACCTATTCATCTGCGTTAAGGGAAGCAGCAGCAGCAGCTCAAATTAAGCTGACTTGAAAACAGCCACTGTTAATAATTTCTGCTGTGATTCAACTTAGCTTTGGCTAACAGGTGAAGATGTTTCATAACGGAGGCAATTACAGCTCAGAGTGAGCTTCCCTGCTGCCCGTGTAATCAGAGGGACGGAACACTGGCTCCTCACGCGCACGTGGGGAAAGGCCAGCCCAGCCACCATCCATCCGCCCACATTCGTTATCTCCTAGATTGAACAGGCTGCCTGCCGGGGACAGATGCTTAGCACAGTGATTAGAATATAAAGCAATTGCAAAGGCTGAAGGGATTGGAGTCAGTCTCCTTTATCTCAACTCAGTACAGGGCTTTTCTGGTCAGATAACAAGTCTTCCAAACGGCTCTTTGTAGATGAGAAATCATATGTATGTCAATGCATGAGGACTCATGAATATTCATTACTCTGTACTCTGAATTTTCATTTAGGTTGAGGGCTATAGAAAAGGACGGAGTTGGGGGGAAGCCTTCCAGTCTATGCAATTTTAGTACCTTTTATGGCCTAGTTTTTACGACAAGGAATATAGAGAGGCTGTGTTAAGCCAGTGCGATAAAAATGCTTGCCAAATTTTCCCTTATTTTCTGAGATTGAATATCTTGATGGTTATACAGATTCCTAAACAGCTTTTATAGCTGAGTTTAAAAAAGGAAAGAGAAGTAAAAACTTTACAATGTACAACCCTTGGCTTTGACTTATTTTATAAAGTTAAGGAAAAAAAAACTGACATTAGGCATAGATTTCATTGCTTCTTAAATTATAGAGGCTGTATACATCTGTGTCAAGGAAATCTATTGTCCTGCTTTTTTATATCAGCAATGCGCACACCTCCAAATCACAGGGAAATCATAACTGCCTGCTTTTTAATTGTGCAGACTTTTTCCTTGAGTTCACTCCCAGCCAAACATTCTTCTCTCTCCTGCAAAAGAGAAAGTCGAGCAGCCTAAATTGAATTTTTATACATTACAATGTCCTGAAATGTAGTTGTTAATGGTTCCCGATATGCCTAAAGGCATGAATCTTAAAACTGCCTTTTGTTCTCCTCCCAAAAGAAACTCTGAAAATGAAAAAGACAGTTCCTTTCGCCTAACTTTGTGCCATAGTCATCTGCTTTCAGGGTGGTTTCCTTTCGTGTGCTTTTCTTAGAAGATCTACAATAAACTCCTTGGTTGGTGATGTTAGAAACATAACTGATGATACAACCGGGCATCTCCAAGCACAGCAAGCTTTCTCTGCACAACAAAGCTGCCAGGAAGGGTGGGGAGGAAGCCCAGGGTTCAGCCCATGCTCACTTCTGTTCAACACAATCTTCCGAGGGGTTGGGAACTCTGATTTTTCTAACCCTGAGGTGATAACAAGCTCTCTCTCTATTTCTACCTAAGTTATTTTTAATGGTGATAATAGTTTTATTGATTGTATAGCAAGCTTTGAAGGGTTCTCTTTGTTTCTCTCCTTCTCTGTCTCTCTGTGTGTAAATACGTATGCAAATGTATGTGCTTAAGACCTGAGTACAGGAAAAAAAAAATGGGAAAAAGGAATAAGAGTTTGTAATTGCTAAATACGTGATCCAATTCTGTGTTTGAAACACATGCTTAACAAGCTAGCAAATGACTTGTCGCTTCTAAAGGCTATTTCTTCCTTCTTCCTTCGGTTTCATCCATCTTGCCTATCTCAGAATATCCTTAGCTGGAATCCACGAGCTCCTCTATCTTCCCCAGACAATTACCACTGCTCCTTAGCCTTGAAGCTTTGAAAGCCCATGTAACATTCGCCTATCTAGCCCCGTGAAAATGTCTGTACAGATTAGTGTAATGTTAACACTGCCGGCTCCCCGCTTTTGACCTGAAGTGCAGTATATTGTGCTGCTGCAGCAGATGGAATCAGAGCCTCATTGGGCTTCTAAGATTGGTTGGCTGCCTGCCAGGAGACCCGGAGATGGGGGCTCAGAAGCCCTACTTAAAATGCAGGCTTCAATCTAGTCTCTGTTCTTGAAGAGAGAAAACACAAGCGTCACAAAAGTTTGTGGAGAATCAAAATACATTTGTTAAAATCATTCATCTGCAGACATTTACCCAGCATTCGAAACGTAATTGAATCTTTTGGTGAAAATAGAGACATCTTTTTTCTATTTTGCTGAAAGACATGAAGACATGAGACAAAAGCCAAAGCCAAAAAAAATAAAAAAGAAATTATCTGAACTCCATTTAACCTTCCAGTTGACTACGAGTCTTGCCAGAGAAATACAAATGTGCGCATGTGGGCTGCTTAAAGTTCTCTCTCCTTTTATGAGCGCCAATAGATCTTAGTCTAAAATAATAACCCAAATTCATAAAGGAAACAGAAAACTAAGCTTATAAAGCCAACGTAAAGCAGTCACCCAGATAGTCCCACACCAGAATCTAAAGCTCGGTACAAAGAGATCTGGCCCCAAGTTCCCCAGAGCTGCTCTCATAATGAGTTCAAGATTCAGAGAGATGCTCCTCGTCCACAATAGCTTTGTATACACAAACAGAAGTGCGGGATATTTTCATATAAAAATATTCAAATTATCGCATGGGACATGCAAAATTTGGGATTCACTTATACATATATTTTAAAAGCTGTTGATTTTTTAAATACAGAAGCTGATATATAAAAAATTTATATTTTTCTCCGACAGCTTTGGAGAAGAATGCTAGAAAGGCAGGGCACCCCATCCTCTCCAACAAACTTTTCAGTTGGCATCGCCTTTTGTACTTGTTCATCAGGTTACCTTGAAGTGTATTTTAATCATATTTCCCCCTCCAGTACCTCCTTCCTGAAGCAGTAAAACATATGCTGTTTGCTGCCTAAGTAGATGGGTAATGTAAGCTGTGATGTGGAGAGAATTCTTCCCTTACCCATTCCCTCTGAGAGTGTAGTTACAGAGACATATATATATGCTTTTATCTGTGATAAGAGCTGCCATCTGCTCCCTGCAATGTGCACAGCTTACCGTCTGCACTGCTTATACACATTATGAAAACACACAGCTTTTGTGGATGGTGAGCCCATGTATAGGCGGTGCTCTAATAGGCCAGGATATTAGCTATCTGATAATGTCAAATGGCCACAAAATACAGTCGTGATGGTGGACAAGGGCGATTACAGCTGGCAAATTGCCATGGATGTACTCCTGCCAGCAACGTTTTGGTGACCTTTTAATATTGTGGTATTTGTAACCTCTTCCTATGAGATAATTATTTTAGAGAAGACATGAAATCTTTCCAGAGAGGCAACGCTCCTGCTTCTTCCAAGGCGTAGAAGCTTCATGCCTGAGATACCCTGAGAGATGCTCTGCTCACGTGTGGATAACAAGGGAGCCTAAGACAGCACGACAGAATGTATAAATTTGAGTTAATTTGACCTTTAATCCGGGAAAGCATGGCAAGGAATGCACTAGAAAGGTGGGTTTGTAGCTGTCTGGAGACTGATAAGCTCGGATAAAGGTGCACCCGGTTGCTGTGTTCATCTAAAGCTACCACCGCTAGCATCCTCCTTTTTCGATTTTTGTTACCTCGAGTACTTATGTAAATCCCTTTCAGTGCCAGCTTGAATCACTTTGCGCTAGCCCCTACTGTGAATGAGGCTGTCTGTGTGCTTCCGTGTGCAGCAGCACACCCTCTCCCCCTTGTTTGACAAGAGCCAATGCCAACACCTAATTAAGGGTAAGCCACAGAGCTCTCTGCTTCATCTTTGTCAGCGGTTCCAAGCCTAGCTTTCTGCCTAGTTGAGTTTTTAATGGCATGAGCATCGACTCAGTTCAGGATTCCTCAGTCGGCCTGCCCCTGATCTCAGTAACTAAACACGACCAGCAACCACAGCAACAGGGAGATGGTGGTCATCTTTGATCTGGGTTGCCTGAACGCGACAGAGGAACATGGCCACCCTGTTGCCAAAGAGCGGCTTGCCCACTCTGTGTACCTAACATGAGAGGTCAGAAATGTTGGAGGGGAAATTCAGTAGTCCCTCCCCAAAGTGCTCCAAAAAATGTCCAGGTACCTAATCTATAAAGAAAAGGCTTGTCTGGTTCAATTTCATATTACATTGTATTGAGCTTTCTAACTCAATTCTGTACACGTAAAGGTTAATCTTTCCCTAAAACTCCGGCAAGATCACGTTAAGATGCCTGATAGTTTCAGACAGTCAATTAACAGTTGTGTTTAAAATATAAAGTATGGCATCTTTTGAGCTATAAATATAAGGTAGGGGAAATGAGTCATGGATTCTTGGCTTGCCTCACTTTAGATGTACGGTCCTGTCCCTGGGACCTGGCTCCCATGGTTATTCCAGTCTCTACATCCATGTTTCTCTCTCTCTCTCTCTCTCTCTCTCTCTCTCTCTCTCTCTCTCTCTCTCTCT
>NC_022020.1:41888343-41911238 GCF_000317375.1 Microtus ochrogaster | reverse complement strand
ATTTATGTTGGATGTTTTTAATTATCAGGGAAAATGTCGCAGGACTCAGAGCTATCCCCAGACAATATTACTTGCTGAAATACCATTGAAATAACAAAGACAATGAAACCATACAAGCGCTACTGTGACTGTGCACATCATCAGCCCTGGTTGCATTTTGCACATGGAAAGACACCAAGATACAGTGAGGGAGAGAAATGGATTATGTACCTGATCTTTTATTTACTGTTTCATGTTAACTTTATTTTTCTTTAAAATTGCCCAATATCCATTGTTCTTACTTCAGAAGTTTTTGTTTATTTGCTTATTTTTTAAGATCAAACTTGGACGATTTTCTTTCATTCCATTTAAACTTTTGTTTTTACTTCTACTTCTGGCTAACAAGTTAAATAAAAGCACCCCATGTGCAGACAAAGAGAAGTTGAAGTATTCCACCACAAAATAACACATCATGAGTAAATGTGACTGACCAATAATCCAACCTCTCTGACTTTGCTGGATGGATCTCTGGATGCTTGGTACTGTTTAGTATAGAAAGGGCAAAAATATGATAGTGCTGGGGCTGGAAAGAAGGCTCAGCAGCTAAGAGCACTTACTGCTCTTGCAGAGGTCCAGGGTTTGGTTCCCAACAACCACCTGATGGCTCCCAACTGTTTATAATTCCAGTTCCATGATATCCAACATTCTCCTCTGACCTCCACAGGTATCACACATACAAATGGTACCCAGATATAAATACAGGCAAAACATTCATACACATAATTAAAAAAAATACAATGATTTCCCCCCCCCAAATATCTGGGGTTTAGAACCCTCTTTAAAGATGACTCATTCTATTTCAAACCCCTCTGTGTGGCCCTTTGGAAATGGCAGTCAGTCTCTGCAAGTATTTTAGCTTAAGTAGGGTGGGCTTGGTTACCCTTCTTGAGTTGATTCGTATCTTATTGGCAAAAGCAGGGTGAGAAACTGAATCTCGTATCCTCCCTGCATAAGACCAACATTTGCTTTTGCCCAAGTTCCCTGAACAGTTTAGATAAAACATTGTTCTTCTAAGTTATTTAGGCTTGGGTCTGTCTGTTGCCCGTGGAGCCAGGTTCCCTCTCCAGTGCTTTTGGAGCACAGAAGCACTAGCCCAGACTGGCCTACTTCTTCTCCTTCACATCACACGCATGGCTTTGATGTCTCTGCTGATCCGAATGGCACCTGGATGAGATGCACGGGAACATCTGGACTCTTCACTAAAGCACATGGGAGACTAAGGCACGCTTGGTAAGATGACCATGGAGAGACGGGTGCACATCCTGCTATCACATGGCGGTGCACTTCTCTTCTGTGTATTAATTGGGCCACATTGAAGCCACAGAAACTAGCTTTGCCTCCGAATAATTGGTCCAGTCCCTCAAAGGCAATCTCCTAAAATATGGAATTGTTAGAAGGCAGCCTGTGCAGGTTCCTTGAGTTTCTCTGTGACCTACAGGTTTGAAGGATTCAGGCGGGTCAGGCAACCCCTTTATCACAGTTCTGTTTCTACATCAGTGGTTTTGTGGCTGGACAGACTAAATTGGAAATGTCACATGAATAAGATTCCTCAAACCTGTGACACACTGTGGAAATATTCTACCAAGTCTGCAGTAATAGGAAATATGTTCAGAACCATATCTTAAAGAGCATATGGGTCCTTGGATTATTATTTTTTGTGAGACAATGAAAAAACAACTCTCTTTCACAGTCTAAATTGAGTCTGTGCTGAAATAAACCATCTTCTGATTCAAGTAACATGAGTCTACAGTAAGATAACCAGAGACTGTCAGCACGAAAAGGCCAACGTTTTCAAGTTAAATGATATGAGCAGGAGGTAGTGGGGGCTGAAGAGATGGTTCAGAGCTTAAGAGTACTAGCTACTTTCCCAGAGGAATCAGGTTTGGTTCCCAACAGCCATATCAGGTGGCCCACAACCTTCTATAACTCCAGCACCAGGGGGCCTGATGCCTCTGGTCTCCTTGGGCACCTGCACTCATGTGCACATGCCCACATGCAGACACACACACTGACACACAATGTAACAGCATAATTTTTTTTAAAATTTTAGGTACTTGCATTTTCAAACAAAATTTGGTGGCCTTTGGCATCACCAGAGAGTAGAGAGCTGCTCATGGTCTAGGCAGAAACAGCTGCATTTCAAGTGTTCCAAGGTTATACAATTTCTTGATTGTCTTCATTCCATTTTGAGAATTAAAGTAAGTGTATTATGAAGCACACAAAAATAAGCACGCGTAACTGATAATTCCTTTGAATAAATGTCCTATAGATTTTTGCTATTCCTATCCAAGATTGAACAATGTATTTTTCGCTGTTGCCTGGTTTCTATGTATATACTTTTTAGTTTATAGTTAAACCAAGCTTACCTGCAAATGTGTCAGTAGGTTCTTACACTGGGATATTTTTCTGTATCTTCACACATGACATTAGGTAAAACAGATGCTTGCTTTGTGTAACCTTTGTTTGTGTATATGTTCCAATGGAACTCAATAAAAGCCACCAATTATACTGTTTAGAACACAAGCAGTTCTGCTTCCAAAGAATAAACATACCACCATTGCTAGGAGACAAGATGTGAATATTTCATAGAAGAAGTTAAAATTTATAGGGAAGGCTTATTTGCTATTGAATAGGCCACATTTGATGCAAGAACAATCTAGGAACTTACAAGGTTTGGCCAGCAGCCATTGCTTTGGTTGAAAAATGTGAACTGTTTTTTTTTCCTATGGTTATGAGTTTTTGTTTTTATTTTTGTTTGGTTTGGTTGATTTCTTTTTGGATTAACAATAAATTTCTTCAGTATCTAACTCTTCCAAGTCAGTATGCAAAGCTGCTTGTCTGTAAATGCAAACTCACTTCATGAAGAAACGAATTGCTCTGCCCGCAATGGAACAGAGCGTGCTGTTCAATCCCATAGTTGAAGAATCAATGAGAAGCGCTTATAGCAGGAACACCAACATGGAGACAGAGGTTAGTTTCACCTCTGGTTGAAGCCTTTGTCAGTGTGGTAATTACCAGGCCCAGTCAATAACACCTCTCCTCAAGTATAATTGCAAATCCAGTACAGCCATGACCAGAACTAAATTGCTTCAGAACAATCAATAGGAATTTTCTGATTGTGTTCCCAGGTGTATGCATCAAACATAAAGAGGAAAAGTGTCCGTTCAAGCAAAAGGTCAATTTTATAAATAAAAAATACTGTTTAAAAGTCATGTTATGGTTTATGTTCTTTCCAGATAGAAAGGACTTCTACACATACGGGTTAGTGGGAAAGGAATGTGTAGTAGGGAGTGTGGCAGCAGACAGCTAACAATCCAGGAAAAGCAAGACTGTTCTGAGTGAGACTTACCCTGTGGCTGGGGATAAGTTGGGCAGTTCCACAACAACACAGCTCCTGTTTTGAAACACAGCTTTGAACGCACAACTAAAACCATGCTACTTTTCGGTTAGGGTTGGTCATGAAAGGCTACTTAACTACCGAGCACCATAAGGTGACATTTCCATTAGAAAGTAAGATCAGAGCATTAAACTCCTATCAGAGCTGTGTGATGATACAGAGTCACTGTCCCCTCTGTTTATATCAGTGCTCCTTATTCCAGAGCTCAGAATTTCCTTGGAGAGGTTTAGAGCCACAGAGCTGAGCACAAAACAAAACAGGTTCTTTGGTAATAATGAACATGGGCTAAATTCTCTTGCTTTACCTTCAGCCTGATAAGAGCATCTTCAGCTACAAGAAAATTAGAATGGGATTTCCATCAGGTTGGTGAGGATAATGTCACCATGAAGCTAGCCGGGCAAAGGGACAGAGAGTGACCAGTAGAAAAAGGAAGAAAGTCTTAGAACAGGAGATGGGAAACTGGAGTGATTCTGGCATTCAGAAGCAATTAAAGGAACCAAAGGTTGATAATGTGTATGCTAATTACCATAGGACATATATGGATAGGAAAATGCCCCCATAGGGTCGTTTATTTGAATGCTTCGTCCCTACCTACGTGGTGGAAATGTCTGGGAAGACTTAGGAGAAGCAGCCTTGTTGGAGGAGATGTGTCACTGAGGATGGGCTTTGAAAGGTTTCAAAAGCCCATGGCAGGCCCAGTCTCCTCTCTTTCTCTCTCTGTCCCCTTCCCCACCTCCAAATTATGAATCAAAATGTGAGGCAAACAGCTAACACCATCCATCTAACTCGTCTCTTCTCTCTTTTATGTTTAATACTTCTAGGACAGAAAATCCGAGTTGATTGAATGAGCTCATGGTGCATTCACGTTCTTCCTGCCCAGGGTGAAGTTCTTAATGTCACAACATCACCTTTCAGCACACAGCTGCATTACCATGTGTCTCAGGCACCTGTAAGCCCCCAGAAACTCTTCATGGTATCCTAGACAACTATTCTGTCATCCATGTCCCTAGCTCCTGCTGTAATTGGGGTGTTCTTCATTATCCCCACGTGCTGACGTCACAGTGGTTCCTCTGGTCCCAGGGCAATGTCAGAAACCTCCCTTGAGTCCTCTCCTTGCCAATGCTCCTACATCACTTGGATTACTGGATTGATTTTAATGGCTTGGTTGTGTCGCTTTTGCCCCCCTACACCCTGCTCAGTGTATGTTCCTTCATGAGAGTGGAGTTATATCTATTTGTGTATTGCAAGCTGGAACATTGTGTATATGTCATTAACATTAACTCAATACATGCAGGTGGACTAAATCTTGACTGTTTCATACATTAGACACCATACTCCTCAAGGCTGAACCTCTTCACTCACAAACTATAATATCTAGTTCAGTGCTTTCTATTTCATGGTAGAATTTTTTCACTACGTATTGTATCTTAGCTACTTTCCTATTGCTGTAACAAAAGCCCACGACCAAGGCAAATTATAAAGGAAGCATTTTTTTTGACAGGGGGAGGAGGGCTCCTGTTTCAGGGGGTTAGGGTTGATGACCATCATGGCAGGAAGCATGACGGGAGGCAAACAAGCAGGGCACTGGCACAGGAGTAGGGAGTCCACCTCTTAAGACAACAATCACCAAGTGCAGAGAGTGGGGAGAGCACTAACTGAGACTGGTTGGCGTTTGAGACTTCAAAGCCACTCCCAGACACATCTCCTCTAACAAGGCCCTATATCCTAATCGTTTTCAAACAGTTCCTTCAACTGGGAGCCAACCACTCAAATCACGAGTCTATGGGGTTCAGTCTCATTGAAAACACCACATACTGAGTTAAAAATTAAAAATTAGAAAGAGATCAACACCAACAATTAAAATATGTACTATAAAAATATTCATGTAAGAGTCACTTGAAATTTTCCCTCTGTAATAAAGTTTTATACATACCCAATTTAAAATTAAGCCTACAGCTGCCCTTACCCTTCATTGAAGATGTTTCATATATAAAACACATATATAGTATTTAAATATAACATATATATATGTGTATAGAATATATGTATATATACAGTAAATATATCATGTTACATGATATACATCATATATTATATATATTATAACTTTTAGTTTTAGGTTTTTAATATGAAGAGAACTATTTTGGTATAAAATCATTATTTTATATTACCCTTTCAAAGGGTTTTGGCATGTCATACATAATAAAACAGAATAAACCAAAACCACCCCAAAAATGCTCATTAATCTACACGAAAAACTGTTTCTTTCAAGGTAAAATATATTAGATTTAATGTCTTTTCACAGAACCAAAACTTTCCTAAAGATGAGGGGGGTGAAATTAAAAGCTTTGGCTATTCCTGAAAACCAAAAGGCGCCTGTGTCTTGTGAATCAGGTCTTTCATAGTTGGGGGAGGTTTTCTGCCCACTCCATCCCTGCCAGCAGAGAAGCCTCCGCCGAGGGCAGCATTTACAAAGTTCAAAACTGGGCATTTTGGCAAAAAGGTATAAATGAAAATTTTGCAGTCAAAACAACCCAAAGGGCTGTTAAATAGCTGATAATTTCATCAAGCCGAAAAGGAATGTGGCTCCGTTAGAAGTATAATGCCATAAACATTTTCAGTTACCTTGCTTGACCCTCGTAAAGAAGCGAACAGCACAGAGAGAAGAAACACTCCAGCAAGCTCCTAGAACCCCAGCACAGAGCCTGGTGGCCCGTGGAAGAGGGCTGTGGGCACTGCCACCCACGTCAGTTTTAAATTGTTCAAGCAATTGTTTCCTGTAGATTAATTTGTGATTCTAAATTTCCAGGCACGTGAAATGTGAGCTTGGCCTTCCATTCGCAGGGCTGCGGCCTTCCTGTAATCTGGCCCAGGCAGAGTGCTAACACGTGAATTTGTGAGGAGCCAAGAGCTGGTGAGGTCGAGGGGGGCGGGAGGAGGGGAGAGGAGCCTGGGCAGAACAGGCACAAGGCAGAGCAGAGTGTGTGTGTGGGGAGGGAGGGGGTAGGAAGGACAGTGGACTCTGGACCGAAAGACAGCACATAGAGAGTTGTCGTGGCTCAGCGGGTAGAGGTGTTTGCCACCAAGCCTGGTGATCAGAGTTCAATCCCCCAAACCCACATCGGTGGAAGGAGAGACCTGAGTCCGCTAAATTGTCTTCCGACTTGCTCTGTGCACCCACACACACAATAAGTAAAGACGTTCTTAAGGAAAGCATCCAGCAAGAGCAGATTGATCTATGGAAGGGAGGAGAGAGGGCAACACACAGGTTCTTCCTTTCTTTACCTCACTGGCCCTCAAAAACAACATTTCTCAAATCCTTTCATAATCAGCAGGGGTTTGGGGTTTTTATTTTGTTTCCTTTGAGACAGGGTCTCACTACATGACCCTGACTGGCTTCGAACTCACAGAAATTCACCTGCTTCTATCTCCCAAGGGCTGCAATGGTGCCACCATGCCCGCCACAATGAACAATTTTAAATTACGGTATTAGCCTTGTGTCTTTGAAGGATAATAAAGAAACACAGAAATAAATGTATATGAGTCAAAACCTCTATGATGCTGAACACCACCAGTCCGCATACCCAGAGATGGAGTGAGTTGTCATCACTGGTTTGGCAACAAAGCAATTAGTCTTTTCTTTCCCTTCTAGCCTTTAGACATGTCTGCAGTTTGCTTTGAGGCCAAATTACCTGTCACACGGTAGAACAGTTTAGGTTCATGGGAGGAAATGTATCCCTCAGTCCCAAAGTGGAAGTAATTACTCCGGGGCCCTGAGATTCAAGTCAGTCAACATTTGTTGAGCAGGCGTTTCTCATAGAAACCTATATGAAACTGGGTGCTTCCTTAAGCAAAATATTTCCCCAGAGTCCACAATTTAATGCTGTCCTGTTTTAACCTTTCTTGGAGACATGGATCCTTTGAGAAATCTGATTTTTTTTAAAGATTATGTATTTTCTTCCCAGATGAGCATAACTTGCAAACGGTACATTGTTGAGGATACTTCCCTGTGTCAAAACCCAAAAGCATTTTTCAAAATTGCTTTTATGTTGCTCTCTTTCATTTTGCATGTAAATATTCATGACGGCTTCCTAAATTTAATTTAAATTAGTCCAAAATATTCAACACTGCCTCAATTTAAGTGATGTTCCAAAGCCTTAAAGCAAACCTTGCCTGTGTGAAGTGGCCTCTGATGAGGTAAAGAATGCCCTGCCATTTTAAGCCATTGACTTCAACTCTTTGTTTGGGTGACAAAATGTCTCAAAGGCAACTCGCAATAAGTAGCTGTCAGGAGGCAGCAACAGAGTTTCCATAGCGCCCTTTGTCAGGCCAAAGAATCCCTGTGTGCTATGTGCTGCACTGCATTTCCCATTCTATATAGTCAACACAACCATTTTTCTCCCAAGCCCCGAGTCACCAAGATGTCAGTGTTGCACGATTATTGTCACAGAGAAGGCAAACCCAAAGATGCAGGTGATCAAACGTGGAGGCTGGATGGTTTTGCACTGAGCCTGACACAGAGAGCCGTGTTTTACAAGGACTGGAGAAGTCAGTTCTTCACCATCAGAACAACAGCTAATACGTAGACAAACAAGCTGTGCTCAGTCAGCTGGGTTTTTCTCTAGTTCAAGTTTTACTTGATAAGACAGTGAGCATAGTACGTGAAATTGAGACTTGCCAAAGAATATTTTTAAAGCAAGACAAGAACCCTGTGCCCTTCCACTATGTAACTGTTTTTCTTTCTTTCTTCCTTCCTTCTCTTTCTTTCTCATTCTGTGTGTGTGTGTGTGCTTGTGTGTGTGTGTGTGTGTGTGTGTGTGTGTGTGTGTCTCTTGAGACAGAGTCTTTCATTGTGTAGCCACGGCTAGGCCTTGAACTTGAAGCAACACTTTCACCCCTACCGTCCAAATCTTGGCATTTACAGGCATGAACTACTCATGCCCAACCAGGCCAGAACTATTAATACATCTTTTTAGTTTAAAATTTTAAGTAGTTTATTGGGTGTTGAAATACCAATAAGGTGAAAAGGAATGTCACACTTTCAAAGAGAAATGGTCAACATTTTGGATATTCTGTGAAAGCAAATTGTAATTGACTGAGAAGCTGAGATAGGGAAAGGTTTGCAAGGCCATTAAAATACCTTTATAGTGCTCAGGGCTCACGGGTTCTCTGAAATTCCCATCCAGTCTGGTGAATACAAATGGATTCCATATGCGTATGTATTTACCAGGACTCTCCCTTCCCCCTCCGTACCTCGTACACATGTCATTTAAAAATCGTTAAAGCTTTCTCAGCTCAAAACACGGCTTTCATTTCTTTTTGTCGTACAGAGAAACTAGACAGAACGGAGGTAACATTATCCCCCAACAAATGAACTGTTTCCTTCAAGAGTAGGCAGTTCCTGCATCTGACATACAAGACCTTGAGTGACAATTTTGAACAGAATTACTTATGAGTGCATGCGCCCAGCTGGGAAAGAGGTACTTAGGCCTAGTCTCTATGCTGGAGAATTTTTTAGGAATATTTCAATTATATCAGGAAAGATCTGTCTCAAAACATGTACATATGATCATAGATGGGAGTGAGGATCACAGAAAAAAGGGGGGTGTTACTATCAGACCACTATATAATTAAATGTCATATTTGTCTCCTTCCATCTAGAAGTAGGGATCAATGCTTCTTTAGCTTCTGTGATTATGTAAAAACTTCCAAAAAGAAATAACCACAATAGATCCAAGATTGACTACGGCTGGAAAGACCCAGGTGTGTGTTCACGGGCCACTCCTGATTGACCCAGCCTGCTGTCATGACCAAGTGCCAGAGTTTACGAGAATTCCATTGTATCAATGTATGAGAGAAAGAAGGAACAGAAGACATAGTGCAGGATGCCCCTTGGAACGAAGACGCACAACAGCAAGCGTCCAAGCACACTGTGCAGACAATGACCTGATCCCCTGGGAGCTGCTCACCCCGGTGAATGCGCAGGTCAGCTCACTTGTTAGAGTGTAAACAGCCAACCCGTGATTAGGCATCTTCTGCTCCCAGTGCCATTAGCTGAGTTCCCTCTGCTGTCAGGTCTCCTGCGTGGCTTCCCCTCCTGGCCCCACCCCCCACTTAATCATTTTGCTGCTTCATTTTTTTTCTTATGTATGTCTATTTCCTGGGTTGCTCTACTTGGTTGATCTTCTCATGACATGTCCCTTTGGAAAGCCTATGCCTGATACAGTTAATTATCGTTCACCAAAAGGACCCCTTTTGGGTGAATGCAATACAAGTACACTGCACGCGTGTAAGAAGAGCATGTCACAGTACAAGCCCTTAGGCTCTGCAATTAATACACAGCATTAATAAGAAAGCCTTATTGAGTGAACAGTGTCCCTGTGCCAAGCATGCATGCTACAATCAGTACCTCTCAGGAAAGGTGCCGGTTTTCCTGTCACACACAGAGAAGACAACCAGCATCTAATACCTCAGATTGTGGGTCTAGAGGTACTTGCTGCTCAATAAAACAGGGCTGGTCTTTAGAAGCTTCATTCTGCAAGAGTTCCCCCACTATTATACATAGTAAGTTCTTTACTTTTGCCTAATGATATATTTTTAAAATGAACAAATTTCTTTTAATTAAGAAAGCATAGCAGATAACTTCTCGCATGCCTTCAGGATTTACCAGGGTGAAACGCTATTGGAGGTCTTCCGGTAGAGCATGGAGACATCCTCCCCCTCTCTGTTCCTTCATTTGTGACTGTCTACCACGGTAGTGATTTGCATTCTGCAGCCTCCTGGCACGAATTAAATGGAACACGGTCCCACTGCAGCTAATAAACTCACTGTAACAAGTCCCTCAACTTCGCCTGGCCAGAGAGCTCAGCAGGCTTGCCATATGTGGAACCGGAGGCAAGAGAAAAATGACATTAGGCTGTGTCTTCAAAGCCAGCCCGCCGTATATGGTCTCATTGCAGATGAAGTTTGCTTCATGGCTGGTGATTATCTCCTATCTGACTTGCTATAATATCAGCGTTGCTTTGTGGGTTTGGTTTGGTTTCGAATCTCTGGTGTTATCTATCTGTAGAGTGGAAGAAGAGCTACAGTTAAACAGACTTTGAACAGAAGCAGCAGCAGCAGCAGCAGCAGGGCTCTCTTGGCTTCAGTTCACATAGCCTACCATTCCAAACCATTTCTGGATCTTTCCTGGTGTCCTCCACCACGGTAGGCACGGCTGAGGTGGCTGTGCTAATTAGCCGTCCTGCCGAACCAGTTGAGAAAGCTTGTAGAAATGGCCTTGGAATATGCACCTTTAAAAAGAAATTCTATCCCGCAGAGTGAGGGTTTCCATCCAGATATAGAATCAAAACAAGGAACAGTTGTCCTTAAACATCAGGTGACAACATCATCAGTTGCAAGGTGTTTGAGAGTCAGCGGTATCAAAAGCTGGGCCAGAAGAACAAGAGGCAAAAATGAGCCCTGTGTAAGGAGTTCAGGGGCCTCTACTTACAACACAGAGCTTGGGGACAGCCATCTTAATACTTTGAAAGCGAACACCAGGTGTTGGTTATTTGTGAGGAAAGGCACTCAGAAGCAGGGTGGGGATCGAGGGATGGGTCAAAAGCCAGAGAACTGCTTTGAGCAGATGTGAAATTTCATCTTGTAAATTTAACAAGTAGTTGATATCATGCAAACGGGCCAATGAAGGTCAACGCCCCAACAGGCTGTGAGGAAGTGGCACCGGGGTTGGGGAGGGGGGGAGGGGGAAAGGTTTTGTTTTGCTATAGGAGAAAACATGTGGACATGCAGACCAACAACACTTGCCTACATGGTCAGGCCTTTGAGACCTTTGAGGCGGTATGTAGGCTCACAGATAGCTCATGATGGCTACCAGCTCTGCTAAACCGGTCAGGATTACAGCTGAAAAATAACAGCGTGGAGTTTCCAGTTCCCATCTAAATGATGCATGAAGTAGAACCATTCCAGAGTCCTTAAACAAACCGGAAGTCCTAACCGACCCCTCTACTTGATTCATTTCTCAAAAGTGACCCTTGTCCTGTCTCACAAGTGGTCCAGTGTATCAGAGAATGGCCAAAAGTCAGGAGACTCAGCTCTGACATTCTCCCTAGCTGTGTAAGCAAGGACACACCAACAGGCCTAGCCCAGGTCTCCCCTTATTCTTCTATAAAATGGGTACAAAAATACTACTACTTTGTCGGGTTGTCATGGGGATTCAATGAGAAAATATTTACATCACTTTGAACAGCATCTGCTTTTATGAATAACAGCTGTTATTATCAGGTGATCTTGTCATTCCTAGGAAACCATAAAATACGACGTGAGTGCCTGTCTCTCCTTAATTCACTGCCTTCCCTGTTACACCTGCCAATAAATCAAGAGACAATTCATCTCAGCATCTCAGAAATTCGTAGGGCACTGTGTGATGCTGGGTTTAACTCCACTTTCTAGGTGGGAGATGATGCCTTTATTCACCTGGATAACAGAGTTCAGAGGAAGGTGCCAATGAGCCTTGATGAGTTGCCAGGAAAGCAGGTCCACACAGATTAGTCACGTGGGACTCGCTCTTACAGAGTGCAGCGTGGAAGTCTTGTTAAAAAGCTAGCAAAATTCCCATTGTTCTCTCCATGTTGTACGGCAGATATTCTTATGCTGCCTTAAATCAAAGCTTTTGTATTCAGTTGAGTTCTGAAGAGCTAAGTTATGGAGACTACAATCTGAGTGATTAGCACTCAAGCCTGGAATGTCGCTATGTCTTTACCCCTAATCTTCTATATCAACAAAGCAATTCAAACGACCCCCCTAGAAGATGAAGAACTGGACTCTGCAAAGGAATTAAGTTGTCCAGCTCTCTTCCCATTCACTTCATTATCTGGCCAGGCCGATTTTTACTGAGATTCTGCCACGAGCGAATTACTGTCTTGGCCCCTCATGATCCAAAGTGATTAAGGCCAGGTGACCATGGCCAGGGACCTTGGGCTACACAAGGAGAGCATGCAGCTTTTGCCTTCCTCCAAGCTCAGTGCAGGTGATGGTGAATGCTGTAAAGTGGGGTTCTCTTGTTTTCCTGCAGAAGGCAACTCTCCTTCTTTAATATTTAGAGTATCAAAGTAAAGACCAGCATCAGTAAGGTTTCAGCCATGACGGCCAGAAAAGAGATTTCCAGAGTAGTTCATGGCGAACATTCTAAACAGTATCCAGCATAAAGTAAACACTAGGTTTCATCTACTATTTTCAGCTAGCAAGCTCCTCCCCTAGACTCCCTGCAATACAGCAGATTATACGTTAGGCAAATGAATGCATGGTGAATGTTGTCTTGGAAGAGAGAAACAGGTTTTATAGAGAAATTTGTTTCATTTGGTTCTTGAGTTTAAGAAGCAGATTGCTGGGTTGAAAAGCAAAACAGCAAAGCTGCATATAAATTAATTGATTAATTAATTAATTGTAATGCCAGGCCTTAAACCCATGGCCTTGCATAGGCAAAGCAAGCTCCTTGTCACTGAGCTACAAATTAACCATGCTTATTGTTTAAGGCAGAGGGATCAAACATGATGCAAGATGAGAAAGTCTGAAAGGCAGAGTGACTACTTAAGTCAATTCTGTCCTGCTTTATCTGCACAATGGGTTAATAAGCAGAGAATGTGGGCTGACACCATTGCTGAGCTAATAAGGTAACTGGCTGCTAGGTTTGGTGACCTGAGTTTGATCCCAGCATTTTTATGGTGAAGGGAAAGAGCCAATTCATGCAGGTTGTCCTCTGAAATTTCACGTTTATTCACACACACACACACACACACACACACACACACACACACACGTGCATGCAAGCTAAAGAAATCAATAATACCTGTCCATAGTCAGACTTTCTTTGGAACACCAACTCCTGGATAATGACATGGAGACGTTTTATTAATTATGAAAGCATGGCCTTACCTTAGGCTTGTTCCCAACTAGCTCTTAAAATTTAAATTAACTCATTTATATTAATCTACCACCTGACTTGTTACCTCTCTTCCATACTGTATGTACTTGTGAGTCTCCTGTCTCTACCTCTAAAAGGTGTCATCACACCCAGCTCAATACTAGCATCTTAAAGAAAAAAAATATCGATTCCAGTTCTAGGTTTAAAAAAAAAGATCTCAACACAGGTAATAAGAAGGAAGAGTTGAAGGGAGGGAGATTTAAATAGAGAGAGAAATGGGAAATCAGAGCAGAAAGTTGGGGGAAATGTACTGACACTCAAGGTATTTGAAAAAAACACAGAAGTGTATTATTTTATAAGCTCCATCTATCTACTCTCTATCTAGTATCTACCTACCATCTATCTATCTATCTACCTAGTATCTATCTACTATCTATCAACCTACCTTCACTTACTATGTTCATTTTCATATAAAAGAGTTACTCTACACAGTAAATAATATCCCTCTCAGAAGTCATAAAATGTCAAATAAAACATTCAATGCTAGGCATGGAATACCATCCCTGGAGTATTTGTCAGAGATGTACCAGAGACCCCCTAAAATAATGCAGGTGCTTGCCACAGCTTGCCCAGCAGAACCTTATAGTGAGACTCTATTGCTAAAGACAACACACAGTTTCTTCACAGGGTATTGAGAAATCAAGTTGTTACTGAGAAATCAAGTTGTAACCTTCCTCCCTGATGGCTAACTTTCAAAGGACCAGAAAGAACTATGCAGGCTGTGGGAGGAAAAAGTAATCAACAGTTTTACCCAACTGTGAAGTTTATGAGGAACACTAATGATTGGCTTGACAGGTCATGCCCATGGGTGCCATAGTGGCTCAAATGTTTTAGGGGTAACCAACCTCTCTTTTAAGAAATGGGACTTAAGGCTTGCTCTGCAAGAAGAAACACACACCTGATAACCTGATACTGTAAATTTCATCAAGCATCCATTTTGGGTAAGCTCTTAGCCCCCAGGGTTGAACCTACTAATATTATTTTGCTAAAAGGACATCATAGCCAACTGCTCTCTAAATTCATTTCCTTTTGTTTGTTTGTTTGTTTGTTTTGGTTTTTTGAGACAGGGTTTCTCTGTGTATCTCTGACTCTCCTGGAAGCCACTCTGTAGACCAGTCTGAACTTGAACCCACAGAGACCGGTCTACCTCTGCCTCCTGAGTGCTGGAATTAAAGGCATGGCCGCCACCACCAGGCTTAAACTCCTATCTCTCTATCCCTAGCTAGGTGCTACTCTTAGTCCTAATCAGAGAAGTTTGATAAGAAAGTGTATGGCAGCTAATTCAGCATATCTCAACTAGCTAAAGTACAGAGGAAAAACACCTATGCAGGGCTCAGCCCTAAATGTGACACCTGTATGGCACCCCAAAGTTCAGGGGCCATGGAGGAAGAGCGGCAGAAAGACTGTGAAAGCTTCCATCATGGAGGACAAGAATGACACAGGGTCCTTTGGAAGCATCAGACAGGCACCATGCTCATGAACTCCGCGTGGCTGTGGTTGCTTGCAGAAATCCTGCGCAAGACCAAGCCAGCTTCCATTCCAGCGTGGAGGTAGGAGGGGCTCACGGGTCCCCACCCCGTGCTGATGATGTCTCGAGGAAGGAGGCTGATCACCGTGTTCCAGTATGTAGCACCGCACCCGTGAGTGTATGGGGAGCTCAGATTAGACTGGGTGGGTTATTAAAAACAGCAAAAGGATGGGAAGGGGTGAGAAGGGGGGGAGGACCTGAGAGAAGTTATGGGAGGAGTGTGAGGTGAACACATCCAAAATACAGTGTAAGCAAATATAAAACTTTCAAAGAATCGATAAAAATATTATTGAACAATTGAATTTTCTCAACTAATTATAATCAATAAAAAATTTAAGTGAAAAAAGGACTTTAAATAAAAAAGTGACATCAGATCTGTTTGTTGGCAGGATGACATTCACAGCACCTGGGAAATAAATGTATGCTAGTTATAGTAGTTCGGACTAATGGAGCTCTGCCTTGTATGAGTATTTCAATAATTCCTGTACCGTATTATAAATAGGTACAACTGTGATTATGAAGATGATTTTTCATTTAAAGGAAAATAAGGAAAACCACGTAGCTCTAAACTAGCATCTCGCCTGGTGTAACATGATCTCCAGTAGAAAAAGTAGGTTTTGCTCAATATGGCATTTCTAGGACTAAGTGCCGTGTCTGGCATATTATAAGAAACTTAGCAAAGCAGGTATTTGTAGAATAAATGAGAAAAAAGAACTGATGGCCAAAGGACCAAATGTAAAGAGGTCGAGAGAGGCATGCTCTCAAAGCCACCCTACAGCATCAGCCACCTGAGCTCTGCTACCAGGCTGTGACTTAGGACATCTGGAGCACTAGAATCCAGAGGTACCAACCCAGTTACCTAGAGATGCTCTTAGCCCAAGGCACCCTGACTTTTCTGTATCTACGAAAGAAACGTATCGCCTCATTTGTCTGCCAATTAGTTCCCTCTTTCAGCCTGACCTATTTTCTTCCAATTACTCACACCTGCCTAATCTCTGTTTCTTCATTCGGAGCAGTTTGGGGGAGTGCTTCCCATTACTGAAGGACCTCATTCCCTTCAGCAGGTTCCCTCTCCATTATCCTTCTGATGGGCAGGCTTGATTGTTGTCAAACATCACTGCTGCTGCAGTATAGATTCTATCTGGTTCTTAAACTGATCTCTCAGCTGCACCAGCCCTTCAAGGCTGACAGGAGGAATGGCTTACTTTCCAGGCACTAATGTTTATCTCCCTTCAGATCTCACCATCTGCTGTGATTTGGCAACTCAGGTAAATGTGATATTCTCTCTCTCTCTCTCTCTCTCTCTCTCTCTCTCTCTCTCTCTCTCTCTCTCTCTCTCTCTCTCTCTCCTACTTCTTTCTTTCAGCCTCCTGCAGGAATTATCACATCTCCGTCCTCCTCTCTTCAGACATCAGCCCCTTGGAAATGATGAGGTTTACGGTGAAACTGATGGACGTGCCTGGTGCTTTTCACCTTCTAGGCTGTCCATCATCCTAGGCGATACACTGATCCAATCTGTCCACTGAGGCCTGTGAATAGAGACAAAAAAAAAAAAAACCCTGTAAAATCAGTATGAGCTGTATCTTTTCACAAGCCAATTATGATCTACCGTTTCACAATGGGATTTCATTAGTGTCTAAGGTGAACGCGGAGGCATAGTGGTAGTGGTCAGACCTCTTTGGTTAATGCTGAAAACGACACAGAACTTGAAACTTTCATTAAAGTATCAAAAACCTGTTTTTGTTTGTTTGTTTTGTGTTTTGTTTTTTGTTTCTGTTGTGTGTGTGTGTGTGTGTGTGTGTGTGTTTTCCAACTTTGGAAAAAGCAGTGCATAGCATCCTGCGTCTCCCTTTGGCCTAGGTCCCTGGAGTAGCTTCTCTCTACCGTCTCCTCAGGCTATCCATACTTTCTGTTTGTAACTCTTTGGATCATTCTGTGCATGCAGTCAGTATTAGGCATTATAGTTATTCTTGGAGCACAGCCTCGAGAGCATCTGAGTCTTCCAAGCTGATATAAAGTGATTGAATACAGCGTGGCTCAGTTTACTTCTTGAGAAGAGCTTGACAAGCCAGCTAACTTCTTTCTCTGTTGACTATTTACCCCTGTCTGGGGAACAATAGTAGCCAGAGGTAAGATACAACAGAATCAGGGAGTTTTTCAATAAACCTTTATTTGAAAAACAACATGGCGACAGATTTGACCCAGGTGCCAGAGTCCCTGCCTCTGTGTCTTAAACATCACGTCTGATTCTGAAACACCTACAGCGTATCCATTCGTGAGTGAATAATCAAGCCATACTAAATGATCACATCAACTGGTAAAAGCTGCTTCCATTCTATAAAATGCATTTGTATTTGCGAACAAGGAAATTAAGGTGTCATTTTATCAACTGTGATTAAACTATTTTAAAGGAACTTCGGCATGCTTTTTAAGCATGAAACTTATTTACGACCTTTATGAACTTTAATGAAATACCGTATATCCATTACTGGATCCTCACCCATTGTTTAGACAATGATTAACAGACTCTAATGAGACCAGGGCCTGTGTTACTCCCCGGTTCTAACGCAGGTCCTTAGGGGGCTTCATTATCTGTTTCGAGCCACCATGGAGTCATTTGGCATACTGTAACAGAAGACAATGTCACTTAGTACCCTCCCAGCAACCACATCCCCAGAGAATGTCATGGCACTGGGGACAAGTCTGCTATCGGTCTTGGGTTCTTCATTTACTGCAGGGGCCAAGAGAATGAAAACCCAAGCAGGGCAATGTCTTACATGGGGATGTCCTGATCAACCACCTTTTATCAGAGAAGACAGATACATATATTTCTCAGAAAAGCCCATCTTCCAGGGCCAGGGAGATGGCTCAGCGGTTAGTACATCCACTACCCAGCCTGCCATCTCAATTTGACTCCCAGAACTCACATGATGGAAAAAAGAGAAGTGACCCTGGGAAGCTGTCCCCTTACCAAACACACATATGTTGGCACACAGTATACACACACTCATACATGCAGGAGGGAGGGGTTAAATAAATAAAGTTTTAAAAGCTAGAAACAGTAGCTTATTGTACAGATCAGAGTTGAAGAGGTTAAAGAGCTGGTCCAGGTTATAGAACAGCAGTGTGTTCGCCTCTAAAGCCCATGTGTAATCACTGCATAATGGTTCTTCCTCTTGTTTCCGCTCGTGTAGACACTAAAAGAGAAGAGGTTTTGTTTGGCCTTTGGTATAAAGTTGATATTCAGTAAATACTTTCTAATGTCTTCTTTTCAGCTTTCCCTCTTTTCAGTATTTCTGTCCATCCTAGCTTCATTTCTATTGCTGGATTAAAATATTCTGCGAAAAAAAAAGACAGGGGGGAAGAAAGGCATTCATTTGACCCACAATGTTATGTTCCAGTCTGTCATTTCAGAGACATCAAGGTACGTGACTTATGGTACTTACGGTACATACAGTATCACATCCACTGTCAGAGCAGAGAGAGGAGAAACCGGTTTCCTTGCCTGCTTCCTTGCCGTGGTTTATACTCTGCTAGCTTTCTGCACTCTTACACAGTTATGACCCCTGCCTAGGGAATGATGTAGCCTACAGTGGGCGGGGCCTTCCTTCATCGATGAAAAGCCCAGTACTCACAGACATGCATACAGGCCCGCGTGATCTAGATGAGCCTCCTACAGACTCTTGCCCAGGTTGTGTCAAGTTGATAGTTAAAAGTCACCAGCACTTTTCCTTAGTTCAAGAGCATCACCATTTGCTCCAATAGGCGAACTAAGAGCCGCAGGACCATTTATTGTGTATTTCTCATCCTTTGGCTCCTCATCCATGTGTTCAGTGTAATGCCTCATTTTAATGTTTATGCAAATGGGCCATAGTGTCTAGATTCTTATGGGGGTGCTTTTGGACAGTTATGCTCAGACTGGTAGCCTTTGAGTAAAGTGGATGTGTTCCACGACAATCTGTCTCATTCATCAGTCAACAAAGGCAGACTTCTCCCAGGGAAAGAAGGAATTCTGCCACCAGTCAACCTGAAGATTTTGAATTTTTCCAACTCTGGAGCTGAATGAGTCATTTCCTTCATTTCCTTAGAATGAATGAACACACACACGCACACACACAACACACAACACACACACACACACACACACACACACACCTTATTCTTTGCCTCTGGAGAACCTGAGTAATATAGTCATTAAATTCTATTTTTTTTTCTCTGAAATATTCTTCATCATTCTCAATGCCCTAAATTGGCCCAGCTCCAATCTTCTGCATAGCCCGTATAATTAGTCTCTCTGCTTTATGTTTCTCTAATTTCCAATCTGGAATTAGGTCAGTGGCTCCCAAATGCTCTCACAATCAAATTTAGACTCCTTGACATGACATTCAAGACCTTTGGCTAGATGAGGCTGGGTTTCCTGCTCAGTCCTTTCTCACTCTGTCCTCATTCCGCTTGCTCATGCCAGTCTGTGGTGACCATGTCTGCCTTACAGCCCTGAGGCTTGCTCTTTGAGTTGACGATGGCCTGTAAATCTGAGCAAGGTTGGAACTTAACTAAAGTTAAGTATACAAAGAGAAGATTTTGACTTCAGCTTCCTAGTTAGCATTTGGCTGCTTTCATTGGTAACTTTGTGCCATCAGATAAAACCAGAAAAAATGTGTTCAGCCTTTTCTAAGAATCATTTTCTGATCTCCATGGACTTTTAAAGCCATGTATGCCTGTAGGTTGTATGGACATAATAGCAGACCAACCAGCTGATGGTCAAACATCTAGTCAAACTATACCACTAATCTTGTAATCACCCTGACAGGAGGGGAGACACTCAAAAGAGACACCTGTGTACCCCTTCGGCAATCAAACTGTCAAAACAGTGAACCTCAGTTCTTAACATTACCCCAGGAACCTCAGGATGGAGGAAGGGAAAAGTTGAAGCTTAGGTTTCCACCAGAGAAAGAACCTGTTTCCTTGAAAGTATTCATACAGGTCTGACAATTCATTCAACCACTTTGAAGAGCAATCGAAGCTTCTGAGACAATGATGGATCAATAATAACACTAGGCGGGCCACTGCTTGACCATGACCATAGATAGACAGATGATAGATAGATAGATAGATAGATAGATAGATAGATAGATAGATAGATAGATAGATAGATGATAGATAGATAGATATGTGTGTATATGTGTACATTTATATTTGTATATATAAGAGAGACAGACAGACGAAAAGATAGACAGAGATTTCACTATTTAAATCTAAATCTCATGTCAGGGTCCCAAAGACACTTGGAAGCCACGGGTCCCCTGAACCTCTTTGTTTCCCTTCCCAAGTCTCCCCTATCGTCACATTCAGTAAACTTTCTCTGTCTTTCACTGTCACTTATCTCTTTAATTGGCACTTTAGGGGCAAGCAGTGTGCCTCTATTGTTGGAGTGCCACAGCCTCAACTCAAGTAACATTCTGACTGCACTTTGGTTTCCCGGTGATAGTGTGCTGACATATTCTAGTTATGTCTTCACTACATACACAGCTGCAACCTTCATCTGAGAAATAATATTAGACAGATGTTCATAACATTTCCAGGATCATTTGAAAAAGCCTTTTGTTTCGTGTTGTATAGAGTCTCAGCAAACTGAGTTCTGATGGCCTGTCATGCGTGCATCTCTTGCTCACTGGAATGTAGTATTAGAGCTCCTTCAAATTCTCTTTGGTGAATTGCTAAGAGCCAGGAAATGTTATCAAAAGGTCACTGAAGTACATGTCCAAAAGGGAACAGATAGCATGGACAGCTCTACATCTGGAAAGCAGCACAGTCAGGAGTTAGGTATGATACCACAAATTTTTATTCATTCAACCAACAAGAATGGCTTCCTGCCCACTCTGCTAAGTCTGGAAATATAAAAGCAAACAATATACCTGTTATCCCTGAGGAGAGTTAAGGAAGAAGCCAGAGAGATTACCAGACTATGGACTGTAAGCAACGCTTACAGATCTAGAAGATTATCATGTTCAATCTTAGGAAAGAAAGGCGCTAGCAAAAAGGGAGAAAAATGACTGTGGCGTTTAATTCAAGGATTCATTTGGGAGAAAACCTGGCTTGCTTTAGAGAAGTGATTCTCAAAGGGTGGGCCCCGTGCCAGCATCATCAGCTTTGCTGGAGACCTTGATTGAAATGCGGTCCTGACTCCCAAAGAAGATAGTGGGAAACAGACACACTGTCCTACACAATAAGTGTGGAAGTTGAGAAAGATGACAATAGCAAGGACTGGGGCCCGAGTGAGGGTTATAAAGAATTCAAGGGACTTGCACAGAAAGTTAGACATGGTGACGCATGAGCATGAGCTCAGTCCTGGTGGCCTGAGGCTGAATGGTCAGGAGTTCAAGGACAGCCTGGCCTCCTTAGCAAGATTCTTCCAAAAAGGAAAACAAAATTCAATGTACAACATAAGGCAATTTTATCTCCTTTATTTAAAGGTTTAAGCTACATCTATTTGTGTGTGTGTGTGTGTGTGTGTGTGTGTGTGTGCTCGTGCATGTGTGTCTGTCTGTCTGTGTCTGTTTGTGTCTTTGTATGTGTATGAGTGAGGGAGATATGTTTGGGGGTGAGTGTTTATTTTTGTATGTGGGTATGTGATGTGTGTGTATGTGTGTGTGTGTGTGTGTGCGCGCGCGTGCACGCGCACGCGCTGGAGAGGATCATACACACCAGGGTACCTGTGTGGAGGTCCCAGGACAACCTTCAGAAGTCAGTTCTTTTACTATATTGGTCTCTGGGATCAAGCAAGGTCTTCAGGCTTGGCGGCAAGCATTTTTTACCCACTGAGCCATCTTGCAAGTGTTAAGACTTTCTTTTTTTATAATCCTGAAGAAAAATATTAGTGTGATCTCATCGAATAATTATTAGATTTGTGGTTCTGGAAAATGAACTCTGTTAGGTTAGGAGGTTAATTCCCATTACAAAGGTAAAAGTAACTGGAATTGACTGCAAAATTCCAAGCCAGGAGTGTTGGGGGCCTGGTAAATAGTCAGCGGTCTCATGGCTGGAGAAGAAATGATAGACTTGAAAGCCTTCGAAGAGATGGAATTGCTGTAGTACTTTTGACTGAATAGATGCTAGACAGCAGGAAGAGAATCGTGCCCTTAACTCACTGCTGCACTGCTTCACAAATGGGATCCTTTTCCAATAAAGAATAAAATAAACTTTGCAATTGAGTCATGAGATAAGGATCCAGGATACTGTTGTGAGACACCAGGTCCTCCTTTATTACCTCTCTACAGGAAACTTGATTTGCTTAAATATTGTGCTCAATATCATCCTGTGTATTGTTTATGCTTGCTGCGACTCAACTCATTTCAAGGGTACTTTAAAAATACATTATATTGCAGGATGGGGAAGTTACGAGCAGATAGCTATTGGAAACAGGGAAGACTGTCTAGTGTTTGGTACCAATTAAATTTACTAGTTTCTGGATAAAGTCTTTGCGTGCTCTCTCATAAAATCCATAACTTGTCTGCTACAACGTCCTAGGAGGAGAAGCATCCAACTGCTTTCTCTTTACTATGGACTGGAGACCGTTGCATTGAGTCTGCTGAGGTTGGGGTCCGAAGGGCTCTGCCTATGAGCACAAATGGTCCAAGATATTTAAAACTTTGTTCAGATTGTGTAGGCTCGTCTACGCCCACGTTATGAGCAGTGGACTGTGCAATTGGGATGGCTGTGTCTCGGAGTCACATATGAAGCTTTTGTTCCTTATTGATTGTTTGTTGTGCTCAAGATCACACCTCCCGCTTCTTCTTCTTCTGAAAACACCAAATGGCTGATGACGCCGGTGCAGCGGGAGGGCCCGGAGGACCCGGGGGCCCAGGATTAGGAGGCCGTGGCGGCTTCCGCGGAGGATTCGGCAGCGGTCTGAGGGGCCCCGGCCGTGGTCGAGGCCGTGGCCGAGGCCG
>NC_022020.1:41881117-41887500 GCF_000317375.1 Microtus ochrogaster | reverse complement strand
GGAACATAGTGATGACATCACCTTGAGCTGGACCTGTGGAGTGGGTCAGGACGTCTCTGGGGTCTGTGAAGGAATCAAATTATTACACTGCCAAGGCGATTGCTGCATAACCAGTTTGCTTTCTTCTTTTCCAGTTAACCAGGTTCCCTGTCTACAGCTGTAAGCTAGCTACTTTCATCTCTCCCTTCTACAAGTTAGCCATTTCTCCTGAAGGAGAAACCGTTTTAATATGGCTGTTTAAAACGAAGCCTCAAACATAAACCCCTATGGAATAGTAAGTTCTAATTGCCCCCTCCTGCATTTCAAATATGAATATCATTAAATCAAAGGCTTGAAAAGTTGTGTATTAAGCTACCTCTTTCTACTGTAGGAGAAATTCTTGTCTTATTTGCTCTTTTGATTTCATGTGAGGAATTCTTAAGTGGAACTTTGTTACCACTTAAAGATGCATGTGTTTTTCTCCTCTAGTATGATCCATTTAAACTCACCATCAGAGTGAACTATGGACTCATTTTGAGAAGAAAATGCATCCCATAGCCCATAATTCCCCATGACCTTTATTTATTTGATTTCTGTTCCCTGGGATCACGGCCCCATGACATGCAATTCTCAGTTCTGTGTGCCTCCCCGGAAACAGCAGTCATAAAAATCATTTCACAGACGACTTCAATGCCAAACCAACAATAAAATATTCCAGCACATTCTCAAGAGGAAGGCAACCACGGATAGCCACTGTTCCATTCTTTTTACACTGAAAAGACACCTCTCAGCAAAAGCCATTAAGGCTGCCTCCAGAACAGGTCACACAGTGACCTCCTTCTAACAGACATGTCCTTGGATGTCACAACTCCAAAATAAGCTAATTGAAGCTTCACCCGTTGCAGCTACTACAAATGTGAAGACATTATCAATATTTGCATCGCAGCCATTCTTTCTCTATGAATGAAGTAATTCTGGGTCACACAAAAGAAGAGGAGGGGATTCATATCATTCAGCTGAAGAGGATCTCCTAAGCACTGGGAGTTCTTCCAAAGTCTGTCATGAAACTTTTCCTCCTGTTGTTTCTAGAGAATGTCCCCCTCCACTCAGTGCCTGGCCTCTACAGACATCCTCTGCCTTATACCTTCCCTCTACCACAAGCCTCGCTCACGTTCCTGGTAGACTTGATGGTGTTCTGTCTAATCATCTGCCCAGTGCCATCCCGCTGCACATTCAAGACAGGAAAGCTGTTCTGATGAGGGAAGTTCCATGACCGCGAGAGTAGCTATTTGCAGACAGAGCTCCTCTCTGCATACTCCCGTGCTTGCTGATGCAAACTGCAAACAAACAACCACCCCCTTGAGGGTGTGTGTGTGTATTTGTGTGTGTGTGTGTGTGTGTGTGTGTATCTTTCTATCCTCACAATGCTGAGAACCGCCTGATCGTGATTAGTACATCCTGTAAGAAGGGCTAATGGCTGGATATTTAAGAACGCATGCACCCAAATGTTGGCACACATAGCCTGAGTTAACTAGATAGCCTTCAGTAAATCAATAGGTTGCTAGACTTCTTACTTATTGTCTTTTTCAACACACACGTACACAAATTGAACATTTAGTAATGGTAGAAGAGACTGTTAGAAAAGCTAACCTGACAAATTCAGGCAAATGAGGGCTTTATAGAAATGTATAAGATGAGCAACATGAAGCGGTCGTGGCACAGTGTGTGGGGGTGGGGTGGGGATGGGAGTGAGGTGCACTGTGATGTCATCCCCACATTTACACAAATGTTGGATGACCAGTTTAGACACAGAACAAAGTGATCCAGGCACTGGTTTTCCTGTTTAGACAATGAACAGATCTGAGTAGCAGTCTCCATGGAAGCTTACAATCCAATATCTTGTTTGAGACAGAAAAATGAATTTATCATCATTTCTCTTAGTGTTCCTTTTTCTTTCTTTTGGTTTTTTCTTTTCTTTCTTCCTTTATTTTTCTTTCTAAATCTAATCAGGTTTCTGTCCCTGGCCACTCTCTATGACTCAGATCATAGCGTACTAATATTTCAAATCTAGACTGTATTGCAGAAGTTTGATTTTTATCTATTCCTGTATAGAATCTGGTGATTGAGTTTTAGGGCTTTCATTTTGCTAAGTATATTTGCAAAAGAATGAGTCGGTTTAATGTACTTCATTCAGCCATTTAATGACACTCCCTGCAGGCCCTGGGAAGGTGCCTGCTGTCAAGGCTTAAACCCTGACTCCTGTGCTTTCAATTCTTTCACTATGACGTATGCACACATGCATGACAAACACACACAAATGCATACATACAGGGCATACATACATACCTACATACATACAGAAAACTGGCTTGCACAAGGTGTCCTATGACCTCTTCACATATGCTTTAATACAAACGCAAATAAATAAATAAATAAATAAATAAATAAATAAATAAATGTAAAACAAAAACTTAGGAAGAGCACTCATTGGCTCCGACTTTACTTCTATTACTCTCCTGGGAATATTTGTCTCTAAGTTCATGAGCATCATACTGTCCCTCTTCAGTGTCTCAGCATCACCAAAGAAAGACTTCTCCTGTGATGCTTGACAGTGTCCTCCAATCTACAAACCACATTTCAATTTGCTTTTAGTCCCCAAATAACTTTGCAGTTGCTTTGTGATCTCAGTAGGGCATAATCAAGCTTTGCCATCTTGAAATGTTTACTGCCTCTTTCTTGTGTAGAACAGAGGTCATCAACTATGGACCACAGGACATTGGTGGGCTTGCTATCTGCTCTTTTCTATTTCTCAAGCTAAGGAGAATTTTCAAATTTTTAAAGAGTTCCAAAGCCAAACTACAGCTAAATAACAACTAAAAGACCTGAAGAATAGTATGCAACAAAGACCTCCTTTTACCTATAGAGTGTGAAGTAATCGTAGCTGTCCTTTACAGAAATGGTTGCTGACATCCACTCTAAAATACCATCCTCACCTCCCTTTAGTTTTTGAGAAATTCATTTCATGTATTCTTTATGCTTAGACTTAGATTAAAATGATAATATATTCTATTAATATAAGTGAATTATTACCATAAGTATATCTTCTAAAGTTTTCTTTCTTGAGTAACACCAAATTTCATGTTGTGTAGGAATAATGAAATAATAAATGCTCATGCTTAATATATTATGCAAATTCCATCCTCTGATACGAGAGGACTTCCAAGACTGGCTAGTAATCTCAGTATGTCAGTAAACACATGAGCATACCATTATCCTCACTGCAATCCTCTCTATAGGTTTACCACCAACCTACAAGGATGCTTGCGCTGAAGGTTTCTGTAAGGTAAATATAAAATGCAAGTAAAATACCCAAGAGACAGCAAGGACTCACAGCAATGCTGACTATAATCTTGACAAATGCGGGGCTTAATTATATGTTTGATGAGAGAACACACAAAATAATCGATTTGACCACACACATTTCCTTCATGTATGGTATAAAACACAACATTCATTACGCTTTATTTTAAAAATATGCTAGAGTCAGTATTTCTGTGGATACGTCAATGAGTATGCCAAAAAAATTAGAGTTAATCATGACAGTTGAGATCATGTTTAATACACAGTTTTGTGTTTGGCTGTGTATGTGTTGATAAAGACAATAATTGCCAATACAATAAAACATGAGAATTAATTTTAAAAAATCCTGCCAACACAAATTAGGTACAAATAAGTCAAGTGTGAGTCGTGTGTGAAGAATTGGAGAACAACAATAATTTGAAAGTCATTGGAAATTTTCGAATATTATGTTTTCTCACTTAGGCAATGTGTCCTTTATTGTAAAGAACAAACAAACAAACAAAAGCCCAATGAAACGTGAAATGATGTTCTAAGGGGATACAGGCTCTAGAAAAAGCAGATTGTTGGTTTACTTTAAGTGAACACGATGGATGAGAACCCCCTGTCACCTGCCACTGGTGTTCTTAAGAATGAGAGGTATAAATCTAACAACCCACTCCAGCTCCTAGGCATTCGGATGGTGTTAAAGGCATGGTTCCCCCAGATGATGATGCAATGTCCTCGCTTGAACAGGAGATATGATCTACAGGCCTATCGATGTGCAGAAAGGAAACTGATCCCAGATGAAGAAAGATGTCCTTTTGTCAGGGCTGACGTCACTGGGAGTTTAAGCAGGAGATGTTGCCCACAGGTGCCTGCTCACCGGAGAAGCTTCCAAGACAAAGGCTGTAGCATACACAAAAACAGTAAGGCAGGGGAACGTCGGGCATCTTCTAGAAACAGCTTAAGTTTAAATGTGGTCAGGACCCAACATCCTGTGTGTAGAGAGAGAAGGGTTCAGGAAGCCTTTGGTCTAACTGGGAGGATTTTAGGGCTGCCTATCTGCTTGCCAGGGGTGAACAAAAACTGAAAAGAAGCTGTGTCTGGCTGTGAATAAGTAACTCCTCGTGGGAGCTTCTGTGTCTGCAGAGACGGATGGACTGATGGGAATTTCAAGACTATGGAAAGTGATTGAAAGTGAGACCCCAGCTCTCTGACACCCCTATACCCAAGGAGTCTGGGATGGGGGCTCGAATCGGTGGGACCACTGTATATTAGGAATAATCTTAAAACGAGCAGCCTGTCTGCCGATGCAAATAATTCCAATCAGACCAAATTAGACCCAATAAAAGATGCCCATGTTGAATAAATGCAGCTCTTCTGGATGGCTGGAAAATCATGGTGGAGAAAGGTGGGCATGCAAAACCCAAAGACCACGCGTTCTTTTTCTTGGCAGCAGCCTAAGTAGCCTGTGGGAGTGGTCCTGATCCTCCCTGGGGAGGGGTCAGCGCTCAGTGGGCTTTCCCGGAGGTGGAGTCCCGACCAAGGGGGAGGGAGGCTTGAGATGGAGCTCTCCGCTCCATTGGCTCTCCATTGGTGCCCCAAGGATGAGTGCCAGGGGCTAGGGTGACTGTTCCGATCAGCAAGATTGGAATTTTGTAGGTTCAGAGGCTAATTACTTTATCCTGGACTAGTTTTAGTTTTCAGAACAGCCATGCCTTGCTCCACTCTGTATCTGAACTAACATCTCATGGTAATGAACAAAACCTCTTGGAAGCTATTAACTTAGAACACTTGCCTCCACCAATCCGAGAGCTAATGAGATAACATCTTAGGCCTATAAAAAAAAGCTTCTCCCACCTCGATGTCCCTTTGGTGCACCCACCAATGTATTTTAAAGTTGCCTTGATTCGTGACCCCCTTTTATAATCTGTGAAACTGCTTCCACCTTGGAAGCTGGGGCAACCTAAACTTGTGTTCCCTGGTCGCTCATAATGACTCCAGAATAAACTCTCTCTTATTCCCTTTAAGATGGGATCTGCGGTTTCTGCCTTGACACTGGGGAAGGAAAATCAAGTTAGAGGGCTTAAAAATTGGTTAACGGTTCCCTGCGTTAAGAAAGAGCTTCTGTGAATTGGGGGGATTTGCAGTTCACCACTACTGTGCATTGCCTTGAGTGTGTGATTTTGCAAGCAACCACTTGCTGTATTCAAAAAAAAAATGTGATTTTTTTTTTTTTTTTACTTTTTGCAAAGAAAACATTGCTAAAACTCTCTAAGCTCCCTAAAGATGTGAATGCATATGGTCACCTCTTAGTGTACAGCTGAAAGGATTTAACAAACTTTGGTGGTGGTGGCCAGGGAAAAGTACTGGTGCAGACACCCCCAGGCACCAGGAAACCAATTCAGCTCTTGGGAATCCAGGGGGTGCAGAAGCTGCTCTTGGGGTGGTTGCTGAATGCATAAACTCCTCAGGTAAACCCCTTTCTGAGTCTCTGTGGAATGATGGAGAATGCTTCTCTTCTTCTCTCAACGGGTGTTGCTCCAGGCTTTTCTTCAATCTTCCACCCACAGTTGCTCTTCAGTAACGAACCTGGCCCACTGGATGTCTCTGGAGTGTCCATCTGGAGCTCTTTTCTGCCGCTGTTAACTTCATCTTCATTCCCTGCCTCGTCATTGTGATGTGTTTATGTTCCGTCTTACAACTGGACCATTAAGTGTCCTTGCATCTTACTTCAGCCATTTTAGCACATGGTGAGCATCCAAAAAAATTTCTCTCCATTTTTCAACCTTTATTATATGGTTCTGAAATCCCTAGGGCAGATGTAAGGGGGGGGAGGACACTAGGGAATTCAGAAAATTGTATCATAATAAAGGAGTTTCATTAGGTGAAATTGAGTTTCCTGCAAGCACATGTGTATGTGTGTGTATGTGTGTGTGTATGTGTGTGTATGTATGTGTATGTGTGTATGTGTGTATGTGTGTGTATGTGTGTATATGTGTGTATGTGTGTGTATGTGTGTGTATGTGTGTGTATGTGTATATGTGTGTGTATGTGTGTGTATG
>NC_022020.1:41842476-41881017 GCF_000317375.1 Microtus ochrogaster | reverse complement strand
GAGAGAGAGAGAGAGAGAGAGAGAGAGAGAGAGAGAGAGAGAGAGAGAGAAAGACATTAGATAGGAACACATAAAATAAAACTGTATTGGAAAATAGCCTGTCAAAAGTGGAGAAGTGAAGAGTTAGAACAGACTCCCTTTCTGAGCCATTGATGTCTATGAAGCTAAGAATCTAATTATTTGCTTTTGAGCCTGTTGGACTACACACTTTCAAAACAATTTTCCTGGAAAACATATTTTATTACCAAGAAATTTTCATTGATTTTTCAAATGTTGTAAAAGTACTAAATGCTCCTTATAAACACTGTTAGCATATTTTAAATAAAATGTCACCTTGCCAAGCCACAAACTCCTCTCAGGCCTCTAACTCAGATCAGCACAGCTTGAATTCTGGGAAGCCCCACCAAGATTGTGGTCACAGACTTCCATCACTGCTAACAGTGGGCCAGCTTGGAAATGAAGCAAATATCAATTCACTCTGAGAGAAAACACGGCAGCTGAGAAATAAAGAATTTGGCCTACATCCTGGACTTGGTTACATGCTGAGCGGTGCAGCCCAGCGTTCATGTGCCTGAGGGGTGGGGAGGTTGCAGGAAGTATGGTATAAACGGTCCATGATGGGAGAAAACCCTCTCAAATCTAAAGGACATTGATGTTTCTTTGAGACCAAGACTTGCCTTCTGTTATACATTGGAGGAGTGTGATGGCTGTGTTTGTTTATAAGCACATGTGTGTGGGTTTGGCAGAGAATAAACGGCACAAAGTAAATCATAGACAATGTACACAAACGCAAAAATAAGGATTGCTTTACTCTAATAACCTTGCATGTCTACTTAGAGATGTTAAGCTGTTGCTTTGGCAGCAGGAGAAACGGAGGGAAGATCTCCCCCAAAATTATCCTCCCCCATAACCAGATGTCTCCCAGTGGGGGTTCTCGTCTTCTCTTAGGCATATATTTTTGTGAGAAGAGATTTGCATCAGATGGTCCTGTATCTTCCTTGTACAGCAAGAGAATAATAGCAAGGAGATTCATGAGGAAAAGCTCTCAGAATAAGGAAGAAGAGACTGAGGATGGAAGCTGCCTTAGCTGTTTGGTCTCAAGGTTCCTGCCTCTCAGCAACAGGAAGAAACAAATCCGGAAATAGATGACTCAAAGAGAGAGCCTAGTACCAAAAGTGTCCAAGGAGAACTCTAGGGAAAAAAAATCTGTAAAGACAAAAAAAAAAACAAAACAAAACAAAACAAAACAAAAAGGCAAGTAAACCTTTCCACGTCCATCTCTCATAAACATTTTCTTCCTTAATATCCTGTTTATTTCCTTCGTGGTATTTATCAGAAGTGGCAATTAGATTATCCACTCTCTGGTTTACTTCATTATTTCCTGTTTCTCCCAGAAAGCCTCATCCACAAGAGTGACTTGTCTTTTGCACGGTCCCTTGAGTGTCTCGGTAATGGAATAAGTGAGCGTGTGTGCACAGCAGTGACTTTGATGCGAATAAGCTGGGAGCACGTGGCTGGAGGGAGGTTTGCAGTACTTAGGAGGATATGACAACCTACAGGATCAGTTTTAGCTTGTTCATGTAGACCAAAGGCTTCTGCAATGGTTATGAAAACTAGCCTTAGACTGTACACATCAGAGAGCCCCCACATCTGCCCTTCAAATCCAGAGGCAGGTGCTATCCCTGGTCAATCTCATCAGAGATGAGCCATGCTATTAAATCAGGAACTCAACAGTGAGGTCTGTGTTGTAGAAGACATTTCCACTTAGAAAAGCCCTTTTCTCCTAGAAATATTGCTTTATGGCCATGGTTCTGATGACGGTTGGTGAGAGAGTATGTTTCACACTGGTACAGACAGTCCCTGACTTACACAATGGTTTGGCTTATATTTTTGTGACGTCATAATGGTGTATGGAAAGCAATCAGCGTTCTATTGAAGCCATTGTTTGGACTTTGAATTTTAATATTTTCCTAGAGATATTCAGTACATTGCTGACTCCCGTGAGCCAGTGTGGCAGCAGAGAGTGACTGCTCCCATGAGCCAGCTAGTCAAGAAGGTAAACAATCATGTGATTGAGCGGGCTACCTTATCAAGCCAGAGCACTACACTGTCAGTATGTTGCGCGCATTTTTAACTTCTGACAAATCTGTCAAGAGACAGCTCCATCAAAAACCAGGAAATGTGAGAGCTCCTAAACACGAATGAAGAACATGATCCTACTCAGCCAGTCCTACTTCTTATCCTGCTTACTTAGCATGTCATCTTCGTCCCACCTTCAAGAGACAGTATCTGCCCCAAGCCAGAAAATTCAAAGTTTATTTAGTGTCTATATCAAAACTTTCCTGGAAAAATAAAATGTTTGTGTATTGCATCAAGTATATGTCTCCAAATCTATCTTTAATGCTGGTTCTGGCCACATGGAGAAAATGGAGGCCAGATAATGCAGAGATGCAAGACACCCTAGACCTGGGTTTTTCAGGATACAACGTCCTCCTAAGACATGGTGGTTGAGTTCTCCCCTTGAGTCTATACCATCTCAAAACTTTTACCCCCAATTTCTGTGTTTTGCTTCAATGAGTATGTAGTGAAATTCTATCACTTCGACCCAAGAGAACTCCAAAAGAGATCACGCCACTTCCTTTACATTGTAAACTAAAACAAGGAAAAGCACCTCTTCTCCAAACCCTGGATTGGTACCTAAGAGTTCACTGTCAACTCTGAGACCACCCTAAGAATCAAAGTGTTCCTACCCTGTACTCACTCTTTCTATTTTCAGTCTAGCTCGGCACCAAGGGCCAAAGCGCCAGCAAAGAGTAAGAGGAGTCAGGAGATAAATGGCTGACGACACAACCCTTCCACATCTGGATTTATTCATGTAGCTCACTGGCTGGAGGCAGCGGCAGAATTATGTCCTACTCACGGTAACCCTTTACCCCTTGAGTTCCAGAGTTTTCTTCGGAGGAAGTAATTCTCCACTGATAGGCCAAACACATGCTGTGTGTTTGTTCCACAGGGGAGAGTTCGCAAATGAAATTAACAACCCAGGCTTTGTCCTTTCCTTCCCTGTTTTACATTTTTTTTTCCGCTCGCCGTTTCCCCTTTCACATGACCACAATAGTGTATTTTATATTGTCCATTAAACTCAGGAAGAATACACTATAAGTTACGCTATTTTGAAATGTGAGGAATAATGTATGAACAGGCAGCACTTTGAAACATTACAGCTGACTTCATAGGTCAAAAGACAGTAGTAGAAACGTTGTAAATATAACAGAGTGTGAACTTTGAATAGTTACTGTCTGGCAAGCAGCTCTCCTGTCTACCCCTTGCTCCTCATCCAGCCTATCCCTGCTTGCTGACAAAACCCCTTGGTCAAGTGTTGCACGTGGAGGAGCAGGGTAGTTAAGATTAGCCTAAGCCAGCTGGGATAAGTTCTTTTTTTTTTTTTTTTGGTGGTGTTTCTTTTTTTAAAAATTTATTTATTTATTTATTAAAGATTTCTGTCTTCCCTGCCATCACCTCCTTTTTTCTCCCCCTCCCCCAATCAAGTCCCCCTCCCTCGTCAGCCCAAAGAGCAATCAGGGTTCCCTGCCCTGTGGGAAGTCCAAGGACCACCCACCTCCATCCAGGTCTAGTAAGGTGAGCATCCAAACTGCCTAGGCTCCCACAAAGCCAGTACGTGCAGTAGGATCAAAAACCCATTGCCATTGTTCTTGAGTTCTCAGTAGTCCTCATTGTCCTCTATGTTCAGCAAGTCCGGAGCACCAGACAGAAATCTCAAGGTTCAAATCAGGAGCAGAAGGAGAGAGAGCACAAGCAAGGAACTTAGGACAGCGAGGGGTGCACCCACACACTGAGACAATGGGGATGTTCTATGGGGGAATTCACCAAGGCCAGCTGGCCTGGGTCTGAAAAAGCCTGGGATAAAACTGAGATAAGTTCTTGCCCTGGGAAATACTTATCTGGTCTAAGGGTGATTCTGTGGGCCAGCTTTATCCTAGATAAGACAGAAGGGGTAGATTGCTCAGACCTTGGAAGAAGGCTAACAGTCAAGAGGCGTACAGTGGGAGAGGTGTGTGCTTCTGTCCTCTCTCTTCCTGCTCAGGGGCAGGTGGAGTTTGACCTCTGGGAATAGGACTCCCTCCAGCCTAGGAAGGCCTTTTGCAATTTTGTGGGATATAAAACAAATGATCTCAAGGATGGAGGAAAATAAAAAGTTGAACGAAGCCTACGACCTCTGGAGCTCTTAGGAAGCTATTGTCTATGGCCAATGCCACTGTTGATGAAATTGCTAATTTTATGCAGCCGAATATACCCGAGCTGATAAGAGATGAAATTAGATAGTTACTTCCTACCTATTAGTCCTATTGTGACATTGTTACTTAAAGGGATAAGTAATAATTAATGTACATGTAGATATGGCAAGCCTATGCTGTTTTCAGTGGTACCGTAACTCTTGGTCCATAGCTTCTGCTATAGGTCAACTCCACACAAATACGGAAGAGTAAGCCTCGTAGGGAGAACAAAGGAAGAATTCAGTTTCACAGATGCTGAAGTATACTTGATCTAGATCCACTTTGTACACCATTTCTCCCGTGTACAGCTTTAGCATACAGATCTGATTAAAAACAGATTAACTGAGCAGAATGTGTAATGGCCCTCGGCTGAGTGTAGAAAATTAAACCAGATTTGAAAACTCTTCTGCACCACTCAGGATTTAAACCCACTGAATATGTCAGCAATTTTGGACTCTCACGGTAAGAGATAAAAGAAGCAAAGATAAAGGGATACACAAAATGAGAAAGTCTTTGGGGGTATTAAGGCAATTACGAGCAATATGGAAGTAATCAAAACTTGGTCGACAGACCAAATAAGACCTTATGAAATTAATATATGAGCCAACATTTGCAAAATGTTGCATGCCTTTAGATTACATGTGTCTACAAAAGAAATCAAGGGTTTCATTCAAAACGCAGACATGAAACACTAGTGATGGATGAAATGCAAAAGGCCTCCCTAGGCTAGAGCACAGACAGGCATGGTGAAATTTAAAGCCTTATGTAGACAGACAAGAGCCAAATTTCAGGGGCTGAAGCAGTGTCTTTTAATCATTTCGTCATGAGAGATGGAATAATGAAGGAGCCAAGAGCGTGTAACCGTCAAAAAAGAACAGCCACGCTTATTGTTCGCCAATCTGTTCCAAAAGTTTGATATTGAGATAGTTGACTTAAGATTTTATTTTGGCAAATGTTTGTTACTGAACCAACCAGTGCTAAAGGGCGTAATAAATGGGTTCAATGTCCTACCTATCCTGAGCATATGAAGCTGCCTGGATGTGGGCACCATCTATTGATTAATACATTCAAGCCACCCACATTAGAGCATGCTATGTTCCCCTGGAGACTTCCTAAGAGAGGAATAAGAGCCATAGACTTAGATAACCATAGATAACCATGGCTTGAAGCTACCAGCCAACACAAATCTCATAGCAATGAGAACGCATCTGACAGATGCGACCCAAAAAGCACCAGACAGCAAAATCATAGCATCATCTCGAGGCAGATGAGAAGCTCGTCTGTGTCTGGCTTACACATGATGGGTTGGAAGCTGACTGGTCGCATCTCGATCTCGGGCTGCAGCTGTCACCTCGCTCATCCACTTGTGTTTTTCTCTCTCACCGTTGTAGTTGTGTTTGTGGTTCGGCAAATCCTAAAAAGATTAATTTAATCATATCAAAGGCATTTGAACTTTAAGTAATAATGCCGCAAAGGCAAGGCGGGGCTGGTATTTCTGCTGCTAACTTTTTTCAGTGCCTCTTCCATTTGCTGCGTTTCCACATTTGGGAAAAGCTGGCTTAGTGCAGCAGATCTTGTTATTAAAGCGCAGCCTACCCGCTTCCTCTCTGCCATGTTCACAATCATGTCAAGAGTGCACTTTTTTTTCCCTGGCTGCATTTTGCCAGATGCGGACTGTAATCCTGGCAGTTATATGTTCGTTCCTGCTTCAGGGGGCTTTTCCTTACAGTCCCCCTAACTGTGACAATCTCATTTGAAACCTGGTATTTGTACATTGAAAGAGGAACCACCATACGGAGGAGCCACCAAGTAGCCATGTTTCGAAGCTGCTGGTGAGTTGTCAAACAAAATATCTAGAACTCTTGGATCATGTGAACAAATCACCTTTTCTTTTAGTGTTCAGAACGGAAGAGGGAAAAAAAAAACTTGAGTTAATACAATGTGTCATAGCCAGGAAATTTTCCACTACCACTAAGTATTGGTCCAGAAACACACAAGCATCAAAGGCCTTCTTGGCTTTAAAGAATGTTGCTGGGAGACAAGAGAGACAGATGCCAGTTGTTTTCATCTTCACAGAGTGGAAGTAGCAGAGCTGAAAAAGCTGCAATGGGTTTAGAAGGCAAGCAAAGTGCAAACTGCAAATAGAAGCTCCTCCTACACAGGCACAGAAGTGGAAAGAAAGGATGGGTTAAGCTTGTGATACATTGGTACCCAGGCTTAAGTGATTGACATCTTTTGTTGCTGAGATATCCAATAGCTTCCATCTAGGGGAGGTACTGAGTACTTCATCTTTAAATTGAGAGGTCAGTCTAATTGACCATTCCCATCTCTGTCAATTATGCAGACACCCACTATCCTGAAAGTGAGGTATATAAATGCCAAGGACCGAAAACTATCACCTCTCCTGGTGCTTTCCACTGTGCAGGGCATCATCTTCCCTTTTCCACATTTAACCCTTGCAATTGAAGGTGCACAGGATAGGGACAAGAAATGAGATGGATGTTCATTTGTTTTAGAAAACACATGCATGAAATTAAAAAAGAAAATGGAGACCCAGAGAACAATGCAAAGGCCTAGAAGTCATTGTGGGCATGTTACTTTTCAAAAAATACAGCAAAATATACCATGATGTCATTAGGAGTAGTCAATATTTTCTCCGTAAAATATCCATATCTAGCCTATATCTATATCCATATAGTCTGTATCTATAGCTAGTATATAAGTTATATATATTTTCAAGAAATGTGTTGCCCAAGTCATAGCATAGTGCTCAGAGGACTGGGTAGAACTGAGCTCCTGGGTCAGACCTAGAGCCAGTGTTTTGGAAAGAGCTGGCTAGAATACAGACAGAAACACCTGAAACACACCCAGTATTGAGCAAATACAGAGCATTTCCTATGTGCTGATTCTAATGCCTGCATGTGACAAGTATGTCTCATTCAACTCTCTCCACAATCTTATAAGGTAGCTGTTAATGTCACCTTGCCTGTATGAATTCTGCCCATGGCCACACAACATATAGTGGCTATCTAAAGCAGCGCGATAAATCTCCAAACCATGATGGTTGAAGACCAGCGACTCATTTCAAAATTTCAGTTCCACTAAGTAACTTCAAGTCACAGTCTCTCATCAGACATCACCTATCACTTAGAATTACAGTCACGTGAAGGTCTGACTTGGGGCTAGAGAGACAACTTAGGAGATGGCTCATCTTCACAACTGGACCCTAGCTGTTGGTGATTACCAGGATGCTTAAGTTTGATATGTATGAGATTCTCCACAGGCGTTCACGCTTGTTACCTTGCCATCCCACTGGCTTCCCGAAAGGAAAAGCATGCAGAACAGAAAAAAAACAGAAGTTCTAAAACCCTGACCCAGCTTCTGGTGTCGCACGGTCAGTTCTATCATATTCAGCTGGTCACATAAACAAAATTGCTTTCACTATGGAAGGGAACCACACAGAGGAACAAGTACAGCTGTCTCTGAGTACAGCCTCAAGATACCCACATGCAAATAATTCCAGAGTGCTCCCCCACCCCCACCCCCCACTCAGCCAAGTTCACAGCTACTCAAACCTCATGATATCTGCACATATTCTAGACACCTTCTGCCATATGCTTTAGGTCACCCCAAGATTACTTTATAACCCCTAACCTTTTGTCAGTTCTACACAGAGAGTTGTTCTGTAGTGTATTGTTAGAGGGAAATGACAAAGCAATAGATCTATGCATGTCCAGTGCAGACACTTCTTTTCCTCAAGCTTTTCTCATCCACAGTTGGTTGAATCCAAGAATGGGATATAGAGGGGCAACTGTGTCATCCAGGGACTAGTAATAGGTGCCTTTCCATATGTTGCCTGACACTCAGTTAACCAGTGATGTAGACAACGTGCAATTGAGGTCCCTGTTTGTCATCTGCACCCTACAGAGACACCGCTCAGCCAGAAAGCATGCTCAGTGGCTGAGAACAAGCAGGAGCCAGAGGGCATCAACAATGGGAACACAGCTACCTTACTTTTCTGCTTTTCCCTGAACTCTTCAAAGTCCAAATTAGGTTCAAAATCCAGTCTAATTTCTCTAGCGAAAATCAGTGTAGCTACAGCAACATCAGACAAGTGGAAGAATCCCAGCTTTGAGTTCTGTGGGGTAAAGAGCTACACACTTAACAGGCCCCTTGACAGAGCTACTACAGAAAATGAACTAGGTGGAGATGAAAGGAGAACCAGGGAAAGGCCATGGTGTGTCAATCAGTTCTTCACCACTTCCACAAATGCCTGAAGGCAACAAGTACTGGGAGAAAAGTTTTTGCTTTATTTTAAAGTCCTACTTTTTTTGGTTAAAATTTTTGATGCCCCGTGACCTTGTCATACATACATATCATTAAATTTAGCTTATATCTGTTTTTCCCTGGGAAATTCTCTTGCAATTCTTCCTCCTCTGGCTGGCTCCCTTCTTCTCCTAAAGAGCTCCCCTTTGTGATAAAGTTAAGTATGTAAGAAAATCTAGACTGGCTTATGAAAAAAAGATGATACATTTTGTTATTCCTACACAAGAACATCTCTTGCTCTTCATTTCCTTTATTTCCTTTTCAACTTCTACATTCACGCCATATATAATATATTTAGTAGATGATACTATCCTGTGTATATGAGAAAAGATAGCCTTTTTCATTTGCAGTTTGGTTCATTTTGGTTCTTGTAATGATTTATATTTCTATCAATTTTCTCAAAATGGCATAATTTAATCCTTTATGCCTAAATAAATCTCCACTGTGTTCATTGGCTATGTTTCCCTTCAGATTTCTGCTGAGCACCTAGGCTTGTTCCATGGCTTCTTGTTCTTTCCATGGTATAAGCATGCTCACAATGTCTACTTTAACACCACCAAAGTAGCATCACTGGGTGTGGACTTAAGAAATGCACAGAAGTATGTTGCATCTTCTTCCTGTCAGGTGACACTGAGACTTACATAACCCTAGGAGTGCAGTTGATAATAATATCTAGTATAATGATTAGGAAGTGCTGTGTTTGGCATATACATTCTATTTATGCTGAGTATAATTTAGCTGTAAGCTATACAATTTCTCAAGGTTGATTTTATGTCCATTTTTATGTCTCTATAAATGTCTCTGTATGAGTGTGTATGTGCATGTGAGTGCAGTTTTCCCTGAAGGCCAGAAGAGGGAGCTAGATCATGACTCCCTCATGATGGAGTCAGAGAAGATTGTGAGCCACCTGATGAGAAGTCTCTGAATATACAGCAAGCATTCTTAATTACTAAGCCATCTTTCCAGCACTAATTTTATTTTTAATAGTGCTTGTAGATAAATACTACTTACAAAATTCCCAAGGATATAATGACTGCCTCCCCCAAGCTGGCAGAACAACTTTAGCACAACGTGGGATAATATACCTTCATCTTCAAGGACAGTCCCTCTTTTCTTGTGCCAATTGGTACTGCTATTTCTCTGGTCTCCACTCACAAATGGAGCAGTGATTCAGTTTAGGGCAGTGAAACGATGATGTAAAATGATGAACTTGGGAAAGAAGATAATATTCCTCTGAGATGACAGCACACAATTGGCTTAAAGACACGAGTCTCTAGAACTGTCACAGTGTGGGAAACAAAACCATGGGGACAAAAATGGCATGTGACTGAGACCAAAAGAGACAATAGTCTAGTGAAGCAGTGAGAGATCCAAAAATAATACAGGAACATGTCTTAGAGTTTCCTTCAGATGTTTTGATTGCACAAGAGTATATTCCCTTCCTTTTCAATGCCATTTTGAGTTGGGTTTTGTTATTGGAAGAGTTCCCAGAGATATGTGAAGGACTTGGTTTTACTAATAAAATTCCCTAATAGATGTCAAAGGACAGCAAGTTGTGATTCTGTATCAAAATGAAGTTAGTCTTTAGGTAAACGTTAATTTTTGTTCTTCTTGAATGCTCAAGAAATCTCAGTTAAAAGCATTTTCTAGAATTTTATTTTACCATACATTAGATGCTGTTACAGAATCTTAACTTTTTATATTATAATAATTACAGATTCAAAGACTCTTCTAAGAAATAAAACACAAAACTACCATAAGAATGTTTTGTTTATGCTTTGCTTTTGGAGATAAGAGTCACAACAGGCCAGGCTGTGCTCACAGCTTGGCCTCCTGAGTATTATGATCCCTTGTAACATGCCCTATTCCCTCTGGAACATTTACTAGCTTCCAACAATGACAACACCTTGCATGATGGTAGTGTAAAATACAACTAAAGTGTGACTGCTAGCAAGACACCATAAAGAACAGTTTTGTAGTCCCAGGTCCTGGTTACCCACTTACAGTTCAACCAAAGGAGCCATCACTGTCCAGAATCCTCAGACAACCTGCAGTTTGTAAGATGGCCCACAGTGGCCTTTCCTGCCTGTCTCATCCTACTCCACCTAAGACATAGAAGTTTTAGGCTTGAGTCAATTCTTTTTTTTTATTTCAATCACCATCATTTCTGGTCCTTTCATAATTTCTTCTCTTCCAGTGATTCTGTAGGATATGTTCCCTGTCATCCTGGCCAGACTAGATAGCCCTGATGTGCACCTGTAACTCTGCACTTTTGCCCTCATGGGTCTAGCCACACACATTTTATCTTTTAGTTTTTAGTTTCCCTTTCTAAAAGTCTATAAAGGTGCTCAGCTAAGTAAAGGTTCTTTGCTCCTTTCTCAGTGTCAGATTGACAGCATCTAGGCCAGCAGCTGACACCCTATGGACAATCAGTAGATGTTTCTGAATGAATGAGTGAGTGAAAGAAGATATATGTTTTTATATATAATTACATATGATATTATAACTTATAGATTATGTATAACAAGCTATATTATGTATATAATTTATATGTGGAGTGAACTCTAAGAATAAAAACCATAAAAGACAGTCTGCTGGATTTTTATAGTGATCAAAGAGAAATGCAACTAGTCTTTAATAAGTGGTAATGATGAGAAAGAGAGACAGAGAGAGAGAGAGAGACAGAGAGAGAGAGAGACAGAGAGAGAGAGAGAGAGAGAGAGGGAGAAAACTACAGACCCTACGAAAACAGAAACAGTAACCATGAACAAAGACAGAGAAAGAAAGAGCTGGAAGGTTGAGTTCACTGTGTTGATGTGAGATAAAGAAATAAAAGAAAGGAAAGAAGGGAAGAAGGAAGGCAGAAAGAAAAAAGAAGGAAGTAAACAAGGACACATACATGATTTCAAATAATAGAAGAAATAACCTTGACTATCAAAGATCAAGCTTACTGAAAGTGTTTTTATTCTAACATTCTACTTTTCAAGTCAAGATTAAGCTGTTTTCTAGGTTTCTGTCCTGCCTGGTTTCTATCCTCCCACCAGGTCAGGTACCAGCACAGCCATGATTATTGCCACAGCTCTATGGCATTTCAAGGTCCCTGCCATTAAGCAAGCTGCAGCAATGCTCTGTAGCTGGACCTCCTGCCTGAAAGAGTCAGAGTTTACTCTGGCAGGATGGCCCAGAAATCCAGCATTTTAAAATGGTGGAGTTTTTTTCCTGCTATGGCTGAAAACTAAAATGTGTGCTGTCATCTTTTCATCAACAACATTTAAGTGTTTTGTGGCAGGACCTCTTAAAAGAGTTGCAAGGTTTTACAGCTAATGCTGTCAGGAAGCCTCTCTTAAATGAGATCACTTGCCTCTAGTGAGCAGAGTTCATCTGAGAAAGTGCTTCTATCAATAAGCCATGCTTAACTCCATTTTTTTTCTGTCTATAATTACTTCCAAAGCTCTGTCAGGCTTTATGTGGATGTAGTTGCCCCACAATGGGCACCATTTGTTGTCTAAGTTTTCTGTCCTGCCCTCTTCCCATAGTCTTGAAGTCCCAAAGAAATCACACAGAGGTCTATATTAATGATAAACTGATTGACCCATTATTAAGCTCTTGAGAGAGTCCCAGCACAGAGTTCAGGTTAAAATGACTTAAGGACTGTGCACTGAATTCAGAACAGTGTTCTGCTTTGAAAGGCCAAGTATAAAGGGGAGATTGTGAAGTACACAGATAGGGCTCTGACTCTGATAATGTGGGACCCAGAAGTCCCCTGTGCCTTCCTCCAAATTGAGGCCCAGGACAAAATAGTTGATAAAGAACCCAAAGAGGTTTGCCTGTGAACTGAGAACTCTGCTCCAGTGAGTCTCAGGATATCAGGATCTCTGGGAATGGAGCCCAGTCATAAAGATCAGGAGGATAGTAAGAAGGAAGCCATTTATCCACACACTGTGGTTTGGTTCCTCTGGAATGAACGGGGAATGAGACATTCCATCCAGGGTCATGAAAGGTACAGAAGACAGAATGCATGTGTAAACAAGGCCCTCAACTTCAGTTGACAAAATAACTTCCATGTAAACTTTTATATTCAAATGATCTAGCACAGAATTGGATGCAGGCAATGATTCCTGAGACAGCTGAGAGCCACTCGGATGGGTATTTTTGGAATGATCAGAGGCACACACAGCACCACATACTTGAAATCGTATTGCTTTGTAGTACAAGGGGCTCATTCTTCTCATAATGGCATCGCGGTGGAGTGTGGGTGGGCTGGCTAGCTCCCAGGCATTAAACAGCAAAGACATAAAATCATTGTTTGATTTTCTGTAGCTCCTTCGGATGGCTTGAGGGAAATTATGTGCCTACTCAACAATTGATGGGAACTGCAAATTCCTCGGAAATGAGTTGAGGAACTGCATGACATCATAAAAGAAGGGACAAGATTTAGGTCCATTCCATGCAATTTAGGAACCCAGGAACCTGCAGTTTTTTTTTTTTTTAAAAAAAAAAAGTATTTTGCAGATGTCTCTTCTGTGACCTGCATGGCTAATTTTGATTGAAGTTCTATGCACTGTCTTTCTTTTCCGTTCTCCAAACTACAAGGAAATCCCTTTTCAGAAGTTAATCCCACATGGAACGATGGCAAATTAAGAGTTTAGCTACGAGCTCCAGGAAACCATTTAGGATTTCACTTCATCATGAGTTCATCTGCTTACAGAAACAGCAATATGATGTCTGTTCAGGGGGATCAGCCACAGACTGGTCTTGGCTTCTTCATATTTACTGTCAGTGACCCTGAGTCAATTGTACAAGATGTCTTAACCCCATGTAACTCATGATTTGACGCTAGATAGCAGACTGTGAATGTCTATTAGAGGTGCAAGCTAGGCAAGTACATTCCTAAAGTCTATAGCTTTTGTCAACTTCTCATAATACTTCTAACAAAAATGTGAAGTATTAGAGCAAATTCTGTACATTGACCACAATAGCCCTGAGAACTAGAATACACTGAAGTTGATTTATTTTTAAATTATGTGTATGAGTGTTTTACCTGCATGTACATCTGTGTACCATAAGCATGACTAACGCCCTTGGAATCCAGAAAGAAGTATCAATTCCCTGGGACTGAAGTTACAGTCAGTTATGAGTCACTGTGTGGGTGCTGGGAAAGACACCCAGAGCTTCAGAAGATCAGGTGATGCTCTTAGCCACTGAGTCATCTCAGGAGCCCCAACAACTGAAGTTAAATCAATATGTTGAACAACTAAATTAGCTTATCTGAAGCGACTTGTTTTGGAGAAGACATACTAGACTCATCCTTTTATGTGCCTTAATTAAATAAAGCAGAATCACAGATGTTCTTTGCAGTTATAAGTATAGATATGCTTCTTTATGCCAAATGTTTTCTAAACATGGTATATTAATTGCTTCTAGAAATTGTAGCAGTTGTAACATATTTCATTTCGTGAAGACCCAAAGTGGAAAAAGATTACCAAAATAACACTAATTGAAAGTGTATTTGTGGGGCTTGGAGAGGCGAAGACTCAGTGATGAGAAGAGTTGACTGTATTTTCAGAGGACCCAAGTTTGGTCCCCAGTGCCCACATCAGTTGGTTCACAACCACCTATGACTCTAATTCCAAGGAACTCCAAAGTCTTTGAAGTCTGTGGGCATCTGTGCTAGAAATTTTTTGTGTGCGTGTGTGCATGCGTGCGTAATTCTAAATAAATTTTTTTTTTCTTTTAAGTGCATCTGTGCTTTTGACACTGGCTGACTGGGTGAACTTTCGTGACTCAGGTCTACATGGCTATTTGGTCAGAGTGACCTGAGATTGTAGGCTCTGCTTCCTATTTTCCTGACCAGCCTGGCAAACTTACCTTGTCTGTCCCCTGGGGAGGAAAAGGGAAGAGGAGTTCAAATGGCGCCACGCCTACAGCTGACACGTCAACGCTGAAGAGTTGCCTTTGAACTTCTACCATCACTCAGGAACCTGGGTTGCAGATTTAGGAACAGGCTATTTTAGAGACAAAGCCAGGGTTCTTTATTTTTCACAACAGCTAGATAGAGGGTTAGTATAAATGCTTAACATTGGGCACTGTGAGTTTGCAAGAAATGTGCTTCAGGGAATGGTGAGGGCAGCAACATTACAAGACAACAGTGGGCACTAATAACTCCTGTTCAGAGCAGAAATTATGTCAGGCGTAATTATCCGAACACTTTGTAGTGGAAGCAGAAGGACCAAGAGTCTGAATCCAGCCTGTGCTACAAACCACATTCCAGCCTGAAAAGTAAGACCTTGTCTCAACCTAAACAAAACCAACAAAAAAATACTATGAACTTACCTTTCAGACGTAACTGATTTAAAAAAAAAAAAACAAAAACAAATTCCTTAATCTTCACTTGTTTGTTGTTTTTGTTTTTTGCTTTTCGAGACAGGGCTTCTCTGTGTAATAGTCCTGACTGTCCTGTTACTTGCTCAGTAGACCTTGAACTCCAAATCTAATGATCATCAAGCATGGCTTGGGAAACACGGTCTGGTTTCTTGTTTAAAAGCACAGTGAAGCATCTGTGCTCTGGTAAAAAGCTACCTTTAAGACGCTGGATGATTCCCCATAGGGTTGTCTGATTAAAATTCCACAGAAGCTATGAAAATTGTGTCCATGGGTAGGCAACTGACGTCCCTCCCAAAACTTCCTGCCTTCCGTTTACCCATACATTTCAAACCTCCTGCCTAGCAATAGATGCATTCATTCTTAAGTGTCTCTGGAGCCAATAGTAACATCTGCCTACTTCCAGCAATGCTTAGTGCTCATTTGTGTGTGGGGGTGGGGGGCAGGCATAATTGTACCTTTTTCTTAAGAAACCGATCTTTTCATAGAATTTAATAATTTTCTCAGCCACAAGCATCTTAAGTGATGTTGGAAAAGAAAAAAAAAATGCTCAGAGTTCCTTTCTGAATTCCAAAGGTAAAAGAACTGCCTGAAAGAGAGGCACAGGGATCTGTTTAACCTTGCTGCATGAACTACCTTTCCTGTTTCATGGTCTATCATGGCTGTGTGAAATCAATCAGAATATCTTCCACAGATTACCTGCAGCATTCAGAGAAGTCACACGTTGAATTTCCCACTTCAAACCCTTCACACATTCTTCCTTATTTGATGCACATTCTAACTTCCCATCTTTGTATATCGATTCTGCTTTGTGTGAGGAATTCAATCACAGATTCCATCAGCCAGTTCCCATTACCATGAATGAGATTTCCTTGTTCTTGGAGGTTTCCTCCTAATGAGGCTGACTCACTTGGGTCCTGGCTAGTTTATGTTATCCTTCTCACGTTTAATTCTTCTCCATGGCTGCCTGGCCACAGAACTTAACACACGGTCATCACTCAAGACTCGCTTACCACTGGACTGATATATGTTAATATTATGCTCTGTCTTAAATGTATCTCTTCCAAGGGGCCATTCTGAAAACAGAAAGCCTGGCACCTCACCAAACATCCAACCCTCCACCGCCTTGAACTTCTTCTGCCCTGCAGAACTAAAAGGAAATAGCCCTCTATTGTTAATAAATGGCTGAGTCTGTGACATTACATTATAACGGAACCAGGACACTAAAACACACTACTTAATCCCCATTTATTTTTATGAAACATCAGTTATTACATATAGGAAACTGTGACCCTTTCAAGAATGGAGCAACTGAAGTCTTGAGTTTATGAATAAATGTGAGGACTCTTAGTTAACATTAAAAAAACCCAAAACATGTCAAAAGAAGCCAAAATATTGTTAGTGGTGAATATTATTTGGCACAATTATTTCGAATTGAGTTAAGAATTATTAAATCCATGAAATGCTTCTACTTTGCTACTTATAAAGAAATATGGACCTGTAGGACCCAACAATGGTTTAGGAGAAGAAAAGAAAGCAAAACAAGACTCTGATCACTCATTTTTCCAAGAGTTGCATCTTCTAGAGTCCAAGTTCCAAAGGAGCACACCTTTGAGACTCATACCTAGAAACCTGGCGACTTGCACCTCACCTGCAGGAAACAAGAGCATGAGCTGGAGTGCCTCAGCCGTTCTAGTGCTTCTATTTACAGAAAGTCTATGCAAGTCAGAGGACCACGGTGAACAGACCTCATTGTATCTTCCACTCTGAGCCTGAAGCATAGTGATAGGCAGCAGTTCTCAACCTGTGGGTCACGACCCCTTGCTGGTAGCATATCAGACATCCTGCGTATGAAATACTTATATTATGGTTCATAACAGTGGCAATATTATGGTTATAGAGTAGCAACAAAATAGTTTTATACTTGGGGGTCACCACGACATGAGGAAGTGTATTAAAGGGTGGTAGCATTGGGGAGGTGGAGGGCCGCTGTGGTAGAGGAACAGTGTTCAGAAGACAATCTTGAAGGCACTCAGACTCAGTCGCAGGGTGACACAGACTTGGTTCCCTGGCTGGATGGTAAACTGGGAGGGAATATCTACCGCAGACACACAAAAGTCAGACTATTCTGGATCTTTCTTTGCTCACATTGCAATTTTCAACATGGTTACCTTTTGCAGACACAGGACCTAGAGAAAATGAGAACTAACGGTCGTTAGATCGTTGCTCAACACAGATTAGAAAGCTGACCAACTAAATAGCTCTTTGCTCTGATCCAGGGCAGCAGTAAAACATTAGCAAAGGGAACAGATATATCAAAAGCATCGCTCGGCTGTCTCAGCCATGTGTGGGAGAGAGAGGGGACGGTGTACAAACTCAAGTTCACAAGGAAAAACCTGCCACGAGTTCACTCCCTGATCAAAGATCAGGTGCCTCCCAAAGATCAAATCCGTGCTGGCTTCAGTTGCAGTCACCAGCTTCAGGGCGCCAGAGCCTTCCAGAACAGAGGGGCCATGTCAGAAGAGGGCTGGATCCCATCCCCTCTTTATTACTGACAGGTGAAACTGTCTCAGCTTCTCCAGACCCGCACAAAACAAGGCCCAAGAGCCATTTTAGAGGCCTGACTTGAAAGCTGTGTCCTTATAAAACTGAAAGAGGGCAAGTGTCACCACGAAGAGTCTCAGTCCAAACGGCAGTGGGTCGACCTCCCGTTCGTGTCATTCTGATGCGTGTATCTGTGTAAATCCAAGACGAGAGAGCCCCACCTCTGTATCCTGCTTCCCACAAAAGTACACCACTGTCTCTTCGACTGAAACCAGAAGTTTCACACTCATTGATAAGCCCATTGGCTTGAGAGGCTAGATCTAGATCAGGGCTGGCAAGGTGGCTCAGCTGGTGAAGGTGCACGCCCCAAGGCCTGGCGACCCGAGTGTGATACTCAGGGTCCGCACGACAGAAGGAGAGGACTCTTGGCAGGAGACTGAAGAGCTCCACGGAGGACAGGCTGGAAGTAAGAGCAAACCTCACGGAGGGAGGAGAAGGTAGTGACATCAGCATAGAGCAAGCAGCCCCAAAGCAGGTTTAGAAAGAGAAGAAGAAAGGATTCCAATCTGCCAGCGCTCCTGTGGATGTCTTCATAGAGACGAAGTACAATGCGAAGGAACATGACGCCCCCCTCCCCACCCCCAAACATCTATCTCATTAGAGAAAGGAACCCCAGCTAGCACCTTGAGGCCTAGCAAGCCAGGTGGCTCTTGGAGAGATTTAATGACAGAAAACAAGAACTAGAGATGAGAAAAACTGGCATCCAAAGGAGTGGGAGCCCTGACACTCATGCTCAGGGAAGCAACACAACATTAAACAAACTGTCCATGTACGTGGCCAGTTGCCCTCTCCCTGACCCGGGAGGAGACCTGGGAAACTTACCAAGACTCTTATTTCTATGAGCTTGACTTGGGGCGAGACGGGTGGTATCAAAACCTGAGGAACATAAACCCGAAGAGGGGTGCAGAGACCTGAAGAGAATCCACCCCCAGTTAAGAATCAAACCGGGGGGCCATGCAGAGGGGTACTGAGATCTCAGGCGTGTTCGCCGAGGCATCTCCCACCGTCTCTCCAGCAGCGCAGTCATCTCTGTAGCATCTCTCCCATCTGTACATCGTGGTTAGCTATACCGCTTAGCTCACGCCTGGGGTAACCCAACGTTGGCCATACTGCTTTAAAAAAACGTGTTGACAACTGTAAGGATCCCGCCACTCTTAAGCAAAGTCCCAGTCGCTCACGTCCAGATGGGAGCTCTGTCTGCAAGGTACTTTTCTCCGCAAAGGCCATAATCAAAACTTGGCAGATCCCAGCCCTCCACAAATATTGCCATTCGAGGAAGACTCCCCAAAGCATGCTTTCAAGCCATCTGCAATGCAAAACACTCAAGGGTAATGAAAAGGTTTGGGACATTTTGTTGACTATGGTCCAACAAAATCTACATACCCATGTCCAGGCACGTAGGAAAGTGAAGGGCTCATCAAACAAACCCTTCTTGAAGTGATGAACTTCAAGGTGAACTTGCCCATCGAAAATGTCAAAACTGTACAGAATCGCAATCAGAAGACAAGAAATTCCTACAGCCCCAGATCTGACAAATATTCAAGACCAGTATACTTCTTTTTGTTTCTTCTCCCCCGCCCCCTTTGCTGAAGAAGTTGGTGACATGTGTTTGACACTGAATCCAAAGTCAACATCTGTCAATATTTAGAACTGGTCCATGTTCCTATGAATGGCCTTTTCAAGAACCCACTTGGGTGTTTTGATTGGTTCACTTACCTGGATCCCTGGCAGCAAGAGCTGAGTGTCTGCCTCAGGAAAGGCTCTGCGTCCTTGAAATTCTACTGCCTTCAACTCTCCCAAGTGTCAGAAGAGTTCAGAAAATGTCAGACGCGCTTCTAGATTTCTTTTATCTTCTCATAGACGTAGCTCGCCTGTGGCAGACATACAGAGTTCAGTCTAGCCAAGTGTGTAGATAATAATACGCCAGCATATTGCTACTTAATTTCTGTTTCACAGCATTTGCCCTCTGCCACTTTCTTCCGAGGCAATATTGTGCCGTTTTAATAATGCTAAATTAGAACAGTAAAAGATATTGCTCATTATTTTTTATTTTGTTTACATATCATTAGAATCATGCCCTTTGCGCAAAGAAATGCAAAAGGCGGGCAAGAAACAGTTAGAAGCCACAGCTATAACCACAGTGTGAAACACGATAGCCCTCTGCTCCTTCTAAAGGCTCAGGGCCTGCAGCAGCATGCTTGCTACTGTCTCCCGGGGCTGCCCCCACACCATCCTCTTTAGTCCTTACTGGTACTGCTGAAGATGAGGGGCTGTCATCAGTCTGGCTTCTTTATTCATGGCTTTAGCTCAGCTTGCAGATTTGCTCTGAGTCAGAGCTTAACATGGAGTTATAACCTGGGGAACATTAACGTGCCTTTTCGCATGTGCCAGGATCAAATGGATTTATGTATTTTTTCCCCTCTTCATAATAACAACGTCATTAACACTTGAGTCTTACTTGTACAAATCATAGAATTTGTGTAATGTCTCTTCTTTAGAGAGAAAACTTCTAAGACCAGAAAATTAGAGACTTTAGAAAATAAATTACAGAGAGAAAGAGGGAGAGAGGCAGCCAGGCAGGGGGAGGTGAGATAGCAAGAGGCCCAGACGTTGAGAACTCATAAGCAACTTTTTCTCCATCTATTTTACTACGTCTGTTTACCATAAGAGCCCTTTGAAATTTGGTATAACGACATTAAATAACCACAATTGAGACAAACATTCTGTAAGGGACTATTATGGGCAGCCTCTAATGTGGTAATAGATGTCATTTTTAAAATGCGTCCACACAGTTGGGATGAAAGACGTCGATTCCTGGAGCATTGGTTGCAGACCATTGAGTATTACAACTCTTTCTCCTCCTGCCGCCTCCCATCCCTGCGGTGCTGGCATCGGATTCTTGCAGGATCAAAGGAAGCTCCCATTCAGAAAACTTCTGTTTAGGATGAAAGCAGCAATAAATCTACATCACTAAAGATGTGCTTGCCTCCAGTGTGGGGAAGAAAAGAACGAACTTTCAAATACACTTGCCTGGGATCTGAATTTAAATACATGTGTGCTCAACTTCTGCAATCAACAGCCTCTTTGGGTAAAATGGGAACTTTATTGCCCACAGTTACAAAAGGCAAATGTTTTTAATATGAAGAAAGGGCCTGAATCAGTGCACAGCACACTGCAAGGCCAGTGCACAGCACACTGCAAGGCCAGTGCACAGCACACTGAAAGTACTTAATAAATGTCGGTTTCAGCTATTCAAGGGTATTAATCATTAACTTTAGGGTTGCATCTCATCATTATAAGTTGTCTCTTATCTGTTTAGTGATATTGTCTTCACTTTCTGACAAAAATCTAAAATAGATTGGATTTTTGTTGTTGTTTATTTGGTTGGCTGGGGTTTTTGTTTGGTGTGTGTGTGGTTTTGATTGTTTAGTTGGTGGGTTGGTTAGTTTTTTGTTTGTTTGGTGGTTTATTTGGTGGTTTCTGTGTCTTGGTTTAGTTCGATTTGGTTTGTGTTGTATGCTTTTCTTTTCTATTTTCTTTTGAACCAAGGTCTTTTTACATAACCCAGGTCGGCCTTGAACTTCTGATCTTGCAGACGTTCTCCTGAGCACATGCCACCATGCCTAACAGGCTGAAATTTCCAAATATGTTCCATATGGTGAGCTCATGCCCCGGAGTATGGGGAAGATGAAGCCTCAGCAAGGAGGCGTCATAATCTTTGACTTTGCACAATAAATGTGAAAAATATCATCCGTACTCTCAGAGACCATGAAGCATAGGAACTAAGCACCTTTAAAAAAAAAATCATTTCATCTTTGTAACTTACTTATCAAAGTTTGATTTTCCACAAACTTTTGGAAGCAGTTTATTCTCTGCCTTCCCAGCACGTGCTGATACTGGAGGGCAATCAGTCCATTGGCAATGAAGTTCAGCTGCCGTTACAACAGAACCCATTCCTTAGTAACTTCTGTGTTTGACTTTGGCCACATTTGAAGACAGATTTTCCATACGAAGAGCTGCCGACTGCCCACCCGTAAATGAAGACATAGAAGGCTGCCTGTAGTGAAGGCAGATTAACAATCCTTGGTGAAATACTGTTACTCACATCCTGATTTATGTCGGACTGCTTACTTGAGCTCTCTTGTCTTCTTCCCCGTTCCTAAGCACGCTCTTGACGTTGATGAAGTCATCTGCATCACCACCTCTTATGGGTCAGGCAATGTATTTTCAGATGCTGGGATAAAAACGCAGGCGAGGCAGTCACGTGTAGCATCATATAAATGAGGATGTCTATAGTACCACTAAGCCCACCATCCTTGCACCAAGAAGTTCCAAGGCACTGTGAGAAGAGATGTCAAGCTGGCCCAAGTAAGTTTGAGACTGCCAAGGAGAAAGGGCAATGGAAGAGGAGCAGGGACAGATTCTGCAGTATAGAAAAAGATGCATACATGCGCTTACTTGTTTACTTCCTACTCCCTGCCTCACAATACTGGAACCTGTTTCCATTGACTCCATCTCTTACATTGATTGTATCCTTAACTGGCTTATCCTTTGGGGGCTATGGAAGAAGCAAGATGTTAACACAGGGGCTAGAGAGATGCTTCAGTGCTTCAGAGCACTGGTATATATTCCCAGAGGAACTGTGCTCCATTCCCAGCACCCACATGGCAACTAGCATCATCTGTAACTAACAGTTCCAATGGATCTGATGCCCTCTTCTGGTATCTCTGGGTACTGCATGCATGTGGTACACAGACATGCATGCAGGCAAACACCCATACGCATAAAATAAAACTAAACAAATCGAAAAATAATATTAACACAGCCTTTGTGCCTGAAAAAATAAAGGTAAACTGGTATACTCACAGAATCAACATTTCTGTTTCCCATAACCCCAGTGTACAGTTTAGATAGCCATCCACTTGGTTGGTTAGCGTTTCATAGGAAGCATTTAACATTTACATTTTCAATATAGAAGTTCTAAGTATTTCTTAGTGTATTGATTTCTTCTTTGTTGACCAATTGAATTTCTTTTTGCTCAGTACATTTTCAAGTTGCACACGTGTATATAATCCCCTAGATCTTTAGTTAGTATCTAGCAGCCAGGCACTTAGTTGAGTCTTTGAATTATGAAGGTCTTCCAGTTTGTTACTTTGACCTTTATAAGTAATAATATTTTCCTGTGATAGCTGTACTTTTCCTCACGTTGCATGTCTTATTAGTGTAGGTCAAAACTACTAAAATACTGACAAACAAAACTGCTGAAATGAGCAGCCATTCTTTACGACAACTAAAACAGATTCTCTAATTAGTATGTTGACACTGGTTAGAACTGGATTCTGATGCCAGATGGAAAGTCTACCCCTCTATTGTTAGAAATAACATAATTTGCACTCAGAAATAACCATCACATAAAACGAGGTGTCCCTGAAAAGTCTTGCTGGTTCTGCCTATTGGCTGCTTTCAAAGGAAAATGACCCCTTCCACCCCCCAAGAAAAGACCCTCCCAGTTCCTGACCTAGGAAGGAGTTTATAATCTTTTCAAAGGAAAGTGTGACCCCAACTTCAATTAAAGGGCCAAGAAGAACTTCACAGTCCACAGTCCATAGTCCACAGTCCACAGTCCATAGTCCACAATCCACAGTCCACAGTCCACAGTCCACAGTCCACAATCCACAGCCCTAAGCTCCAAGACTTTATTGCTGAATCACCAGGCACAGTGGCTGTTCAAGCAGAGTCCTAGCTATTGTTCTTTTGATATCTTTATTTCTTTTTAATCTTATAAGATTCAGTGTTTTGTCTGTATGCATGCCTATACACCAAGTTGGAGACCAGACAAAAGCATGCATTCTCCCGGGACTAGAGTTACAGATAGTTTTGTGTTTGCGTGTGGGTGCTGAGCATCAAACTCAGGTCCTCTGGAAGAGCAGCCAGCACTCTTAACCACTGAGTCCTCTTTCCAGCCCCATAGTCTGTTCATCTGATGAGGAGAACCAGGACCTGAAAACCCAGACGTCCTTTCAACGTGATGCCAGTCTAGATGCTGCATTTAGCCCCTGTGTCTAAAGAAACGTTCACTTTGCTGTGCTGGAGATAACATTTCAGGGAAAATGTCTGCTTTCAGTGTGAGAAATACTGAGGAGTTTCTTCAAACGCAGTGTGGGACTGTTTGTTCTGCCCTGAGAACTCCGGCATGCCTTGAGCTCCCTGACCCCTGCCAATCTTTATGTCCCGGTTACACACCATCTCCTAACATGCCACAAAGCTGGCCTGTGTATCGGTGCCCTCTTTTTCTATCTAAAACGTGGTTTCTGCCAGAGCAAGGAGATCTTTCTTTTGCCGCTTTTGTCCACTAATTGATCCTTAGGATCTAGTAGGGTGACCGGTATTCTCATTGTATAATAGCTTTATAAAATAATAAGTAAAAAAAAGTTGATATTTTAGTGAAAACAAAAGACAAACATAAAACAAATATTTTTAGATTTAGAAGCAAACAAGAATAGCAATTTTCAAATCATTCATTTTTCCAACTTTAAATGGTAAATAGTCACCTTTTCAGGCACCTGCTATGATAGTTTTTATAAGGCATTGCAGGTCTTTGACCAAATACAAAACTAGGAAAGTTACATTTAAAAACGAAACTAGCCACCAAGTATGACAAATAACCAGAACATCGACCATGTATAATAAAGAGGGAGTAACAGAACTACGGAACCAGAAATGGACTGAGAGTTTCATTAGCATTTGCTGAACAAGAAAACAAATAGGCAAATAAATAGCATTCATTAGACACAGACACTTCACGTGAGAGTGTCCAGGAAAAACCTGGAAGGTCAGTGTCCACCTGTAGAAGTGACCCTTTTAAAGGCTGCTTAGGAGTAAAGGCTGGGAGAGGACACTGGCCAATTGAATCCTATTTACAAACTCAGTGACCCTGTATATGTGCCACTTGTATCCTGAGCCTGCATCCCTGAGTATGTATGCGCTAACTGTATCCTGAGCTTGAGTCCCTGAGTATGTATGTGCTACTTGTATCCTAAGCCTGCATTCCTGAGTATGTATGTGCTACTTGTATCCTGAGCCTGCATCCCTGAGTATATATGTGCTACTTGTATCCTGAGCCTGCATCCCTGAGTATGTTTGTACTAATTGTATTCTGAGCCAGCATCCCTGAGTATGCCAGGTTCCCATTATTTCAGCAAAAGTAACTGTGATACCTGACTTACCAGCAGAAAGATTTTTTATTTGACTCAGTTTTTGACATTCACACTTTGGGTGTTTGAAGGCAGAACCTTTCTCAATTCTTGGTGAACTTAACTGGGGGATCTAGATCAGCAGGCAATCAATGGGCACCAAAGTCATCTAAAACAATGGCTTCTAAATGTATTGTCTTGTATCCAAGAACATAGGGGCTATTTAAAATAAGGCCCTTTTTTTTTTCTATCGAATACTATAAAATTTGTGTTTATGACAAGGAATTCAAACCTTTTCATCTTTCCCACCTTGTAAAATCTTTGTGAAATGTTTTAATTTCACCCCCAATACTGGCTTTAAAAAAAACTTTGCTTACACTATTAAAGTGGATGACATCGCTTCCTTTCATTTCCTTTGCACAAATCATTTTATTTTTTAATAGGGAAACACAATTTTAATTAAACAGAAAGATAAACTCTAGGTATCTTCATCTTTTGGCCTAAAAAAAAACGAGTAAATTGTTGAAACAAGGTCCAGTTTCCTTATGCTGTGACATGACACCAGTCTAAAAAAAAAAAAAAAAAGGTTTACCGAAACTGTTACACTTAAAAATAGAAGTCTGAGGCTCTCTCAAAGTGTATATTTAAAAACCCCCAAATGTGTCAAGGTTATTCTTTTTCTACAAAATAGCACCGGTAATTAGGGTAAAATGTCCTAAAGAACCATGACGACAGCATTTCTGAAGTGCTACTTTGCTCATCTCTAGTGATGCCCTAAAAAAAGAGCCTTGCTTAGAGAGACAATATAGCAGGGGACAACGGGGTTCTCAATCTCCAGAAGATCCAGGTTTGCACCATAACAATACCCTGTCATACCATACCGGGGATGACGGCAAAGGGGGCTGGGGCATGTGCTTCTAGCCCCGGCCTCTCATGAGGAATTAGGGGGTCATACTTATCCGGGGACCTCTGGAAGGGGAGTGTCTATCATTTCCCAAAAGCTCACAATATTTCACAAGATCTCCATTCTGGGACAAGGCCTTTAACACAGTGACATTTGGAGAGCGTTTACGATCCAATTCGCAGCAATCGTGGGGATGTGAAAAATGAAGCCAAGTTGAGAGTTTAACGACCATCAGACACGCCGGCTATTTCCCCACCATGATTTTCTCCCGTCTTCCACCAAGATGCTCCTGAATTTTAATGAAGAGCGTGTGCGAGTTGAACAAAAGAAACAAATCTTCAGGGCTGCTGCAAGGCCTTGTTGGTATTCAAGAGCCCAGGTTCCTGCAGGCAAAGAACCCTACCCTTTATTCTCTGGGCCCATCACTGTCCCCGTGCGTTAGAGACCAAATGAAAGCCGCTTTGCAGCAGTGAATCAGAATCCCTGACATTAACTGCTTGCCTAATTGTAGCTTCCAATTAGCCTTTTCTGATAAGGAAGTACAGTTTCTTCACCGATGGGATCTTCAGTAGCCCACATTCTGCCATCCGGAAGCAGATTTCAGCACCGTCCTGCACAGGATTTTTATTAAAAATCAAATATTTTTGCAGGGTGTGGTGGGGTGTGCCTTTAATCTCAGCACTTGGGAGGCAGAGGCAGGCAGACCAGTGTGAGTTCAAGGCCAGTCTGGTCTACTAAGTGAGTTCCAGCCAGTGCTATTACACAAAGAAAACCTGGAACCTGGACTTGATCGCATCTTCGATATTTCTGCTTCCTCCTCAAAGTTCTAGTGATCTTTACTGAAAATTTATCAAAAAACATTGGTTTGTTTTCTCTCCCTCATAGTCCATGTCTTTCCCAGTCTTTGAACCTTCTGGTTTCTCTGGTGACCTCTAAGACACAATGAGCTTGTGAACTCCCTAACAGGCCTCAAACTTTTTGTCCAAATCTGCTGCTCTGATTGGTTCCTGTCTACAGTAATACGCCTGGCATTAGGGAACCTCATGAAATGGTTCTCTTTTCCATCCATTATAAGCCAGTGGTCCTCCCCAGAAGGACTCGTGGGAGCTACAAGACACCCTCCCTTTTCACTTAAAGCCTACCTGTGAATACCGAGAGTCTTCCCACGATTCTACCGGCTTCTAAAAAAGATGTAGGCTTCTCCTTCACTCATCCACATTTGGTTCATCATTCAAGATCCCCTCTGAGGGCCTCCCCTTCCTTCTCTAGGCAGTGTTTGCTCTTCCTCTGGGTATTTACCTCCTCTATCAAACGTTCATCACAGTCTTTTCATTTGATTGTCCCGAGCATACAGATACGTCACATTTCATCCCTTCTGCTGTGTGTATGTCCCTTCCTGATCACACTGTCTCCAGTTCACCCACAGTTAATGCAGGGAATGGAGCAGAAACTCAGGGGAGGGTCGGGGCGTGCATGAAGTAGGATGCTGACTTCGACTGTTTTCCCACTTGTCAGACTGGCATGAGCTCCTCTTTCTCAGTGTTCTCTCTCTCTCTCTCTCTCTCTCTCTCTCTCTCTCTCTCTCTCTCTCTCTCTGTCTCTCTCTGTTTCAGGGTCAGGGCCCCTGAAATGTTCTGCAGTCTGGGATAATGTGGAATCCATCTCTCCAAGTGAGACCTAGCTAGGCACCAATAGACCTCAATGCCTGGCCTTGAACTTACAGAGATGGAAGTGCCTGATCTGTCTCCTAGGTCCTGGGATTCAGGGTATGTGTTGCCACAATGGACAAAAAAAATAAATAAATAAAACTAAACTTTTAAGTGGGGGAAGGGGAATATGATTTAGGAGCTTCTCATATAGCATCAGACATAGATACCTTTGTAGGAAACCAGCTAGAAACAGCACACAGGCCCACTTGAGATCATAGGGCGTGGCTTGATTAGCAAAATTGGAATTCCTACTATGTTTATTGCTGCAATTACTTTTATGGATGAGCTCTGTTTATATTTTTAAATGTGATTGCTTCACACATATGGCCATGAAAGATAATTGGACGTGTAAGGACTAGGATTTAGGTTTTAATTTCTTAAAATAAGATAATTTTCACCCAGGGAAAAAAATAAAGTTTTAATAAAATATCTTTAATCCATGTTCAGTGAACTATCATTCCAGGGCTTCAGTTCTCCTTAGGAAAATGCCTCACTCACTCAGTAAGTCCCACGGTGGCCTCATGAAAACTATGCCTACCTACGAAAAGCTCATTTTCACATACAGTTAGCTTATAGGCTCAGAGTGACTGCATTGGTCACCTGTCACGGATCTTTGGGAATTCGAGGCCAATCTGGTCTACAAGAGCTAGATCCAGGGCAGGCTCCAAAGCTACGGAGAAACCCTGTCTCGAAAAACCAAAAGAAAAAGGGAGTAGCCTGTGGTCTTTGAAAGGTTATGCTGTTAGACAGTTTATGTCTGCAAGCCTGAGGCTGGCCTAAAATTAAATCTTCTCACTTCAGATGAGAAAAACAGCCTGGTGACTGGTGACTACGATACAGAGTTGTATGAGAACATCAAAAACATGACTTGACTGCCAAATGCGTCTAGATTTCTTTACTGCTGGGCTGGGAGGAAAGGCCAAAACTTTTTCCTGTCAGGGCTAAGCACGGGTTGTGAGATATAACATTAAAAAAGCCTAAAAAAAAAAAAAAGTAAAAGAAAAGAAGAAGAAAGAAGAAAGGAAGGAAGGAAGGAAAGAAAGAAAGAAAAGAAAAAAAAAACAATGGCCTTTTTACTAGACCCTGATGACTGAAGAAAAGGGATATTAAACCTCAGCAGTACTCTAAGCTCCTAGTGCGCATGTCTCTCAGTAGTACCTTAAGCTCCGAGTGCGCACGTTTTTCAGCAGTACCCTAAACTCCGAGTGCGCATGTCTCTCAGCAGTGTTGAGTGAGCAGAATTTAGACACGCTGGCTGAGAACGTGGAGGGATCCCAGAGTGGTTAGCAATCTGTCAGATTCCTGAAGACTGACAAGCACAGTGCTCTAGAACAGAGAAAATGCACTTGGCCTGGGTAAGCCAGCGACAGAGAATTCACTCTCCATGTTTTCCAATTACAAAGGGCTACAAGTTACTACCGCAATGGCTGTAACGGCGGTCTTAGACCTGGCTGGAGAGATTTGTCTAAGTTTTGTCTAAAATTTGTCTAAGATTTGTCTAACATACAGTTTTGCATGTATCAGAAGCTATGCAGACTTAGAAGAAATCAAAAGGCTTGCTTCTCCAGACGTACTTCACACGTGCAGAGAGTAAGCATGCAAGCAGTCATTCCAAAGCGTGAATCCAGGGATGGCATAAAACTGACGTCAGGCGCCCATGTCCCTAAGGTGCTGCCTGAGAGGAGAGAATCATACTGTACCGGAAGTCGGCAAATTACGTGTTACACAACGCTGCCTGGTCCTCAAGGGCAACATCTCAACAAAGAGCCCGGAACTTGAACTTGAAACACACACACCTTCCCCAAAATGTGTGGATGGCTGAAGATTTCCTAAACCCTGTGCAGACACTACGATTGATCATCAACCTTTCCTCTGGTAAACCAACTCAGCTTGGAACATTGGCGCTCAGAGGGGAAAGCAAGGCTGGAGAGGCTAAGGGCAACAGTGTGTTTGTTTTAAATGTGAATCCTTATTTATGTCAGGCAGTCAGTGTTATTAGTATACTGTATAAAATATTTGAAATGTGCTCTATCTTTTTTTATAGACAGTGTTTCACTGTGTAGCCCGCGATCTCCCTGTATCGGCTTCGAGAGCGAGGAGACTCCAGATGTCAAGCATTAGAATCTTCTTTGAACATGAAGACCAGGTAAGGAGGCATCATTTCTTATCAAATTACTAACAGTTATTAAAAGACAGCAGGTAAAGAAAATGAAAACCGCACTGTTTGTTAGGGTTTCTGCCTGTGGTATCCCCAGATTTTAAACTGTATGAATGATCACGGACAGTGAGCACTAAGGTGTATCCCAGAGAGTAAGTCTGTCATTCAAGAACAAACTAGAACTCTGCAGTCAAGAAGCTGTAGTTCTGTGAGACTAGTTTGTTCTTTTTCATTTCATTTTAACTTCAGGACTGAATCTTCAGCATTTAATATTTAGCTACTAACTTCATCACACTTCACTAAAAATTCTTTTTCTTTCCTACATTATTCTTTTATGTTTTTCCTTCTCTTTATCCACTAATAGATTGGCAGGGCAGAAATGTCTCCATTTTCTGTTTTCACCTATAATGAGGCTAATATTGCTTCTTTAATGCTATGTGAGTAGACTTTCCCATCTGTCTGTAGAGGAGTGTTTCTCGTGAGTTGTCCTTGAGCTAGCTAGACTAGAGCTCTGGTATAAATAACAAGCCCAGCATAGACACAAAGGGATTTGTTAGCAGGACGTAGAAGAGCAAAGTTAAGAGAACTTAAGCAAGTGATTCGACCAATCTTCTTTTGGGAAAAGTGGGACATCTTGTTTGGGTTCATGTTACATTTGGGCTGATATAGCAAAGCACAGAAACCTATCATCCTATTTCAGCTCTCTAGACACCAGGAGAGATGACAGATCTCAATTGTCACATTGATTAGATTGAGGAAATACCCCAGAGGTGCAGAGAACTTACTTCCTGATATGAGTGCGGATGTTTCCTGGGACTATAGAGTCTAATCTAACTCAATTCAATCCACTGTTAGATTTATAAATTGAAGAGGATGAAGGTCCATCTCCGAAGGATATATCTTGTGGCTCACCAGGGTTTCTTCTGGGGTGCCATAAGAGGATCAGCTGTGGTCCACCTCAATCTCCTGTCATGAGGATGTGACTTGCCACAGACCCAGGAACAATGGAGACAGCCATCAGTAACCTTTGAAACTGTGAACCAAAATATATGTGCCCAATTTTTAAATGACTTCTTTCAAATAACTTAAAAAATTACTTGACACCATGCTGTTACACCAAGTATTTGGCAAATTATTTACGGCTCTAAGCACATCATTTTAGGATTTTTCCCCCCATTTTCAAGTATAATTTGTTTTTTTTTATCTGCAGTGCTCCCATTGTCTACCAGTACTAATTGTATTTGCTGTCTGTGAAATACACAATATATTTTGATGTGATCTCAAAGAACAAGACTGTACGAGCTGGAGAAATGGCTCACTGGTTGAGAATACATGATGTTCTCTCAGAGAGCAAGGCTACAGCTCCCAGCACCCATACAACTTTCAACTCCAGATCAAGAAGATTGATATTCTCTTCTGGCCTCCATGGTCACTCCAACATATGTGAGCACACATACGTACAGTCACACATACACATAGCTCATAAACAAAAAATAAAATAAATCTAAAACAAGAAGAGAATAAGTATAAACACACAGCTACACCAATTAAGCGCAGCCTTCATTTTCAAAGTCCATAGTAAACACACACACACACACACACACACACACACACACACACACACACACTGCACAGACAGGTTAAAGAAATAGAAATATTGTCTCAATTTAAACCTTACCTAGCAATGTTTTAAATGACTGAAAATAACGTTTATTGTATTTTAGAAAGCCTGGCAACGCCAGCTATGTACATTCCTAGGAGCTTTATGTTTTTTTAGCATGTTGGTAGTAACTTGAAGTGGCATATGTGAAATATGCCACAGAAAAATGTGTTTGTGGTATTTCTTCAAAAATGTCAGTGATTTTTTTTAACCATTGAGTAATTTCCATGAGAACTGCAACTGTAACCACATAAGGAAATGGTCCGTTTGGGAGAACATGGGAATCACTATGCCCAGAATCCTGACACATTGACATGTTCTTAAGAGACAATACCTGGCTACATCTATATGCAGGCTTGACAGGGCTACAGGATGCCCAGATATCTTTTTTAAAATGTTTTCTGGAGGTTTCAGAACAGTAGCAATTGAATTTGTAAGCCAAATAAATCAGAAAATCCTTCTCAGGATTGGCAAGTGAGCGTCACTCACTCCATTGAGCGTCTGAAAGAAGCAAAAAGAAAAGGAAGATTGAATTTACTTCCTGCCAGACTGTTAAAAATGGCATATCTGCTGTCTCTTGTTCCTAAAATGCATGTTTTATTGGTCTTCCTACTGAGATTGGTTGTTAAGCCATAGAATTCCTGGATCCCAGGCCTTCAAACTGTACTGCCAGCCTCCCTGGCTCTCCAGCCAGCAGACACCAGACTGTGAGACTTCTCAGCCTCCAGAACCATGTGAACCAATTCCTTTCCCTGAGTATTTTGTATATAAAAAAAACCTCCAACATATACATATGTGGTTATAAATTACATAGATATATCTGTCAGATTCTCTGAGGAACCTTGAGTAAAATAAGAGGAACCTGTACCGTCTAAACTGTCTTAGAGTTTTCTAGTTTATCTAGAAGACAAAAGTTCATTCTTTGTTAACATATTTCATGTACATGAGTGAGTGTTCTGTCTTCTCACGACACCAGAAAAGGGCATCAGATTCTGCTCAAGATGGTTGTGAGCCACCATGTGATTGCCGGGAATTGAACTCGGGACCCCTGAAAGAGCAGCTACTGCTCTTAACCACTGAGCTCCCCAAAGGTTCATTCTTATATGATGGGAGTCGTAATGGAAGACATACAGAAAAATGGTGACTTGCCCAAGTGGAACAGGATACTGAGCTAGCTAAAGGATGGATTAGAGGAGATATGGGGGAAGAAGTGGAGGTTTGGGAGAGAACACTCTAGTCAGACTAAAAAGCTTTTGCTTTTTATTTATTTTTTTTTATTTTTGACCATAAAACAAGACAAGGACTTGTCTGAGAAAGCCAAGGTGACCGAGTCAAAGACAGGAGTAGGGTGTCATGTAAAACGAGAATGACAGACTCAGTCACATTGAAAGAGGCCTTGTGAATGAGTTTGGTTTGGTTTTGTCTTTTTGACTCTTACAGTCTTTGGAGGCCACTTATGGCTAAGATTTGTATTAATAGAATTAATAAAAATCACAGGGGTAGAACTCTTACTTGGATGTGTGAAACCCTAGACCTAATCCCTAGCTCCTTAAACCTAGAAATAAGTTCCAGCCTGAGAAGGATGGGCCAGGGGTGCAGACTTTCAGAGAAGCCCAGTGCTGATGGTCTGATGGCGGGAACTCTAAAGGCTAGGCAGATGTAGCACACACTTAAGAGAAGAGGACAGATGAAGGAAAACAGAGACTTGAAGAGTGTTGGGAAGGGTGATTCTGGTGTGAAGGGTGACTTTGCAGACCCTCTATGGCAAACCTATCATGGATGCAATGGGTAAATAAGAGTGCCAAGACAGGGAGAAGGGAGTCACAGCCAAACAATGGGAGGGGACGCCTGACCAGGACTCCAGATTCTACTCCAAAAGGACTCCGTGAATATGTATTTGTGCCTTTTCGGAAAGGGTGACCTTACAGCCATTGTCAATGTTACAGCACTGTTTGAAAGACTCTACCGTACATTATTGATTCGGGACAAGCGTGACCTAAGCAGTAGCAGGACAATATTGCAGTTTGGTTATACGTTACCTCTGTTCCTTCTCAGTGTGCATTCTCCCTCTCCTCCCCGGGCTGCTTCCCTGAAGTCTGCCCCATCACTTCTTCCCCATCACAATATAGACAAGAGGGGAAGGGATCCCACTCCGTTGTTTCAATCCCAGTCATGCCCACTTGCTAATTGTAAGACTGTGACATGTAGACCAAATTCTTTCTCGTTTTTCTTTTTATATATACTGTGTTGCTCTCCTGTTCATGGCAGAGTAGCTACTTAAAAGGTGTGGTGTAGTAGCTAGACTGTGGGAGAAGCTGGATAAAACCCGACATAGAGCTAATTTTCCTACTCCATCCTTTGAGAAGAATGAAGAGTGAACATCACTCTAATTTGAGTTTACTGTGTGCAGATTTCTTACTCAGAGTCCTGTCCACTTCTCTCTCCTACGGATTGGTCTGTCCCTGCTACAGATTACAAAGTGCACACACATACACACACACACACACACACACACACACACACACACACACACACACACAATTACTGAGGCCAAAAATACTTGTCCTTATATTTCCTCTATTTCCCATTACTTTTCTATAAAGAAAATAAAAGAAATTGTTTTTTTAAATTGAATTTTTACTTTTTTCTACTGTCTATCAGACTGGAGAGCTCGATCAGATATTAAGATCTTTTCCTGCTTCTCCAGAAGACCCAAGTTTGATTCTTGCTCCCTCTTTGGGTGACTCTCTACTGCCTAGACCTCCAGTTCCAAGGGATATGACAGCCTCTTCTGGCCCCTCTGTGTATCTAAATACGTGGCATGTGAATTTGCATAAATAAAACTAAATATTTAAAAAGAAAGGATATGACTTTTGTTTTGGTTTGTTTTTATATGGCCAATCCGGCCTTGGTTTCATGATCTTCTTTCTGAGTGGTAGAATTGCCACTGCACTGTGGAGTGCTGTCCTCTAGGTTCCAGGGGGGACAGGGCCATTGTTCTCTTTAACTCTCAGCAGCTGTGGTCACCACAGGAGACCTGCATGAGAATAGGCCTACTAATTGTCTATCGTGGGGATGTAGAGCAATTAATAAAAAACCCAGAGACAGATATTGGGGTTCAATCTGAAGGTCAGAAAAGCAAAACAACCAGCCACTGGCTCTTACCTGTACCTCAATTCAAACTGGCGGTCCTGCCTTCAGGAATCTCAGAATGAGACTGTGTCTGAGAACTGTCTCCAGCCATTTCCTATTCCTCTCTAGGGCTGGGGTTAAAGGCGTGAACCACTACTGCCCGGTTTCTATAGCAAACTAGTATGGCTACTGGGATTAAAGGTATGTGTCCATCCTTGCCTGGTTTGTAAGGCTGACCAGTGGCGGCTGTTTTACTCTCTGATCTTCAGACAAGCTTTGCTTATTAAAATACATATGAAATACCAGTACGTGGGGGTGAGGCTCCTCCATTAAAATATGTAAGGAGTTTTTGCAGCTGAAAAATTTTCTTGTATGATATAATCACCCACAAATTGTCCTTTAAGCCCATTGGTTAAGGCACACGGATGGCATTGTTCATTTCTGTCATTGGTGGCCCGTCTGCACTGAACTGAAGGTCCCTTTTGGAAATGTGTGGAACCAACAGCAATGTCTCAACTATCTGTGCTCCAAAATGCTTCTGACTGAAGCATTTCAGTAGCTGCTTATGCGAACACAGTGTTGGTTTCAGCTGCCAATTTTAGAATTAAACGGCTTACATCACTACAAAATTTTAGCAGAGCATGTTTTCCAAAATAAATGTCATTAAATCTACACTCCCACCAACTGATTAGAGATATGAACTCAGAAAATATGGCAAAAAAAAAAAAACCTTCAGAGCGGCAGAGGAAAGAAAAACACATGTTGGTTTCGTATGGAAAGGGGCCTCGTCCCTCCCCCATCCCGGCCTGAGGCGCATACACTTCAGGGTTAAACAAAGTCTAGTCTGTGTCTCGGCCTCAGACTAGGTGTCTGCTGTTTCCAGTTCAGGTTATGTTAGTCATGACGCTGAAATTTCCGTAACCGAAGTTCACACGCTTAGGCGAATGAGAAGCCTCTCACGGTTTTCTAAGCTGTAGGGTTTTGGCAAGGTGGGGTTTGGGGCACCATAGGAAGCCCCACCACCAGAACTGAAAATAGCTGAAGTCATAACCTGTGGAGGTACGGCTGCCACCTCTCTTCACAGGGGTCATCTTTCCAGCGCTGGGAATTAATGAGCCACGACGTGATCATTCCAGGGCTCGGTCACGGCAGTAGCTGGAGGAGTTTGTCATTGTGTTGGCATTCCTTAGAAAATCATCTCAATTTGTACTTTGTACTTTCGGGGAGTGGGGGGGGGGAGATGGGAACCTTCATTCCTTTTCCCTACTCAGCACCTCCATCTGGGACAGAGGTAATGTCTGATTATGCATATGGCATATAGACCGTAATTTAATTAAATGTGAACACAGCCTTTTCATGTACCATATTTAAATTTTGAAATGTAGCCCAGTTTTCCTTCTATTTAAAATACATTGAGCAACATGTATTTTTTTTTAAAAACTGCATAGTTAATGACAGATGTGACAGGGACTTGTGTACCCTCGTCCTGAGGAATACAGTCCAGAACCATCATAGACGATGGGCTACCTGGGGAGACCCTTTCTTGGCAATCCATAGAACTGCATATTTGTGTCCTAACCAACTTATCGTTTTAACAAAATTGCCACAATGGCTTTGTTGTGTGTCCATCCAAAGATGCTAGCGTCTCAAATGGTTTAATTTAAACCATTTGAGGGTTTCCAAGTGCCAAACCACAGGTTAACTAGAGATGATTTGTTTAAACTTGCATGCTCTCTTAGATGCTTCTGGGTAAAGGAAAGAACTGAATAAAATAAAAGGTAAGTCTGAATAAAAGATGGGTCTGTCAGTGCTGCCTACAAAGAACATCTGAGGTTTAGTTTGCTAATTATTAGTGTTCTGATAACTTGACAGGGAATTTCAATTAACATCAGCCCTGATTCCATGAAGACAAAGGAATGATTGTGCAATGTGTCCCCATCGAATTGGCCAACAAGAGTGGGCCTCACACTAGGCGACAGGAATCCCAAAAATGGCTGTAATTTTCTTAGTAGGAATATTCTAAAAGATTCCAGTAAATCACTGGAAGCATGTTAAACAAGATACACACAGGGTCATGCTTAGGGGCCTACACGATCCACGAAGTTATTTCATTAACTCTTAAAATTGTCAATGAATTTGTTGACTGTTACAAACTTTCTTCAAGAACATATAGAAAATGATTTCTCACAGTCTGGTGCCCGATCCCTACCCAATGTATTCAGATCCAAGCCTGTTCACGAGTATCTTTCGGTAATATAATTAGGTCAAAGACTAAAAATACTGTCTGGCTCGCAGAAGGGAAGCTCCACGCCAGCTGGCCTAACGGAGCGGCATGTGCTGCCCAAACATCGAAGACTCATGCTCGCTTTTGATTGCATTGTCTTCAACATTCTTCAGCTTCCATCTCCCAGAGATCACAGGAGAAAAAGGACAGAGACAATTCGAAACACGTTGTGCTGAGCACTTTTTTCCATTAAGGTTTAAACTCATGCATGTGGTGAGGGAAATAAAATCCTTGTGTTTCTGATTCATTTACACTTAACTCACCGCAATGTTCCTGGAGAAAATAGAAGAAGAAAGGAACCGCCTTTCTTCTAGAGTGTTCCTAGCCAGAGTCTTTTTTTTTTTTCTCCCTTTTGCATATTTGGTTCCAGCTTGTTGACTCCCAGCTCCAAAGGTTCAGGGTTGGTTCATAGCTCTGAACTCATGTGCTAAGAATAAGCCTGAAACTTTACAAAACAAGCGCACTTTCCTGTGACCCCTCTAAAAATAGCGCCAGCTTTGCTTCGGGAGTGACAGAGTGTCATCTCTGCTTCAGTCCGGAGCTAGGGTTGGAGCCAAGTGGATGCAGCAAAGGAAAAACAAGCAGGCGAGCTTGGATTGCTGAGAGAAGGGAGGCGACCGAAGAGGAAGTGACTGGTTGGCTTGGGGTGCCGGGAGCAGACTGAAGTGCAGAGGTGGCCCCATCTATGGCTGTTCCTCATGCTTCTGCTATTAGCTAGGGGACAGCTGAGTGAACATGCTACATGCTATCCTCCCACTTTGAGCCACAAACTTCACATTTATGAAAACAAAACAATAAGCAGGAGAATGAGGTCACATTTTTCAGCGTTGATTAAAGTGATCACTGTGTTCCTGACCTCTTATTAGCTGTGGTTCTCAACTTCCCTAATGCTGTGACCCTTTAATACAGTCCCTCTTACTACTGGGACCCACAACCATAAAATATTTCATTATAACTTCCTAACTGTAATTTTGCTACTGCTATCAATTGTATTATAGGGCTGGACATGGTGGTGTGGGTCTTTAATTCCACTTGGGATTAATTCTACTTGGGAGGCAGAGACAGGCGGATCTCTCTGCCCTCCAGACTAACCTGCTCTACAGAGCGAGTTCCAGGACAGCCAGGGCTACACAGAGAAACCCTGCCTGGAAAACAAAAACCAATAACATAAATCATATTGTAAACATCTGTTTTGTAGACAGATGTAAAAGAAGCCAACTGACTCAAAAAGCTTTCGATCATGAGAGTCACTGCAACCTGACTGACCTTCTCTGACCTCTAAATTTTGTCTCTACATTATCCAAGAACATTTTCTAATTGCCTGGCTGTTTCAGCTTCCTCAGCTTCGCCCTCCTATTGATCTGCTTGTTTTGTGTTCCCGTTGACTTGGTCCCTTTCCAGGTCCTACCTGATCCATGCCTCCGCATCAGGAATCTTCTATCATAATTGGTGCTTGGACTTGAACTGGCTCCTTTCGTCTTAGCATGAGTTTTGGCCCCAGAAAATCGTTCATGGTTTTTTGGTCTCTCAAGCCCTTTCATGTTTGCAGTCACAAAAGGCTCCTTGATCAAACGGCTCTAGAAATCTGAGGGCATGTATCCTGAAGATTTACCGCAGTCTGATGTGCAAGCAGACACTAGCCTTGCCCACTTTCAGTCAAGTGTTCTGGCCAAAACCTTACATATCATGAGAAAGAATAAAATATTTCTTTCCAACAAAACAAAAAAACAGGAGAATTCTTAAAGTATGGGTTAAGTGGGGCTTTTGTTGTTATTTTGGTTTGAATTCTTTTCTTTTCCTTTCCTTTTCTTCTTTCTTTCTTTCTTTCTTTCTTTCTTTCTTTCTTTCTTTCTTTCTTTCTTTCTTTCTTTCTTTCTGAGACAGGGTTTCTCTGT
>NC_022020.1:41834262-41842376 GCF_000317375.1 Microtus ochrogaster | reverse complement strand
TTTCTTTCTTTCTTTCTTTCTTTCTTTCTTTCTTTCTTTCTTTCTGAGACAGGGTTTCTCTGTAGCTTTGGAGCCTGTCCTGGAATTAGCTCTCGTAGACCAGGTTGGTCTCAAACTCACAGAGATCCGCCTGCCTCTGCCTCTCGAGTGCTGGGATTAAAGGCGTGTGCCACCACCGCCCGGCTAGGTTTATATTCTTAAAAGAGAGTGTCACCAAACTTTAGTAGACTTTCATTTGTCCTCTTTCCCTTTTTCTGTGGGAAATTGCCTGGTCACTCCTTCGCAGTGTTTGGTGAGAACAATCTGCACAGGGCTGGGGGTGTGGGGTAAGTGTGAGGGGTCTGGGATTTTGTGCCACCTTGGAAGTTCTTTTCTTTTAGAAATCTGTGTTCTCAGTCCTCCAGGTAATGTCTTCACATTGTCAATACTCCATTTAGGCCTGTGATGGTTCTGAGGTCTTTTGGTCATTTCTCCTGTTTATCATATGAAGGATTTTGTGACCATGTGTGTGTGAAAAGCAGCTTGCAAAGGGGAAAAAAGACACTTGGTATTTCCTTCGTTCCGCATCCAGAATCAGGCTGACACTCTACCCAGTTCTGGTTACCACTCACTAATGATGACTTCCCATCACATGGAGGAAAGACTTTCTGAATGTATGTTAAAATGCACGGAAGATCTCTGAGACATCAAATGACTGGAATAACAAGTCAACATTTTGATGAGTTAAGTGTAAATTAACTAAAAACACATGGCCTGGATGTTCCTTGAAGCACAGATGGTTTGAGAAAGCTAGAAATGCATAGGAAAAAAAATATGGCTTTTATTTTCATGAACCCTCAAAGTTAAAAAAAAAAAAAGTAGTTGAAGGCTAATTTTCTTCTCTTTCCAAGTGTTGCTTCAGAGTTTGAAAATATATTCCTTATTGTTTGTTTGGTTTTTAACCTTGTTCTTCTAACAAGGAAGATTTCCTTCCTTCTCTGCCTCGTCCTCTTTCTTACTCCAGGGTGAGGGGTTGTCATGAGGGGGAACCCTTTTCTCCAAAGGTCAGAGTATTAGTCAGCTCCGATTCTATCCTCCAGGCCTCTAGAGCAGTGGTTCTCAGCCTTCCTAATGCTGTGACCCTTTAATACAGCTCCTCACATTGAGGTGATCCCCAGCCATCAAATTATTTTTTTGCTACTCCATAACTATAATTTTGCTACTGTTATGAATTGTAAAGGAAATATCTGTGTTTTCCAATGGTCTCAGGTGACCACTGTAAAAGGGTCATGACCCACAGGTTGAGAACCAGTGCTCTGGCAGACTAGGCAAAAGGAAAATCTGTGGCTGCTGAGGTGAGTGCTGGGGTCTTCCTCTGCCATTTATACCATTTAGGGAATAATGTGATCTCTTCCTTACCCCCTTTTAGCAAATTTTTTGTTGGTGATGTTGACAGTGGTGAGTTTTTTTTTTATTTGTTTTTTTGTTTTTGTTGTTGTTTTGGAGTTTTTATGGGAAGAAAAGATAATTATTTTGAAGCAAGAGTCTAAATTCCTGAAAGGAAAAAGAAAACATAATACTGAGCAGCCTCTCAGGGCAACCCCTTGTTACTATTTCTAACATTTAGGCTACTGAAGTATCTCCTTGTGACAACACTGGGACTTAGGAAGCAACACAAAGTTATTGTCTATAAATCTCTTCTTCCAATCATAAGTTTTCCTACTTGGCATGTTCTTTAGTCTTCTTTTTTTCTTCCTTCCTTCCTTCCTTTCTTTCTTTCTTTCTTTCTTTCTTTCTTTCTTTCTTTCTTTCTTTCTTCCTCTTTTCTGTTTTTGTTGGTTGGTTGGTTGGTTGGTTGGTTGATTGGTTGGTTGGTTTTGCGAAACAGGGTTTCTCTGTATCTTTGGAGCCTGTCCGGGAACTAGCTCTTGTAGACCGGCCTGGCCTTGAACTCACAGAGATCCACCTTCTTCTGCCTTCCCAAGTGCTGGGATTAAAGGCAGCTGCCAACACACCCAGTTTCTTTAGTTTACTTCCTAGGTGAAGGAAGTACCACATAATTGTGTGCCTTGTTACATACATCCTAAAGGAAAATACTATCCCGTTACTCAGTCATCCCTGTGAACCAAATATCCACTGATAACAGCAATGCTTCAAGGCCAGTGTGAGATTTCAAAGCTGTTTCCATATGTTCCTGTGTGGGTAGCTTTTCATTTCTTTCATTGAAAAATGAGTTTAGACCATGCCATATTATCTCTGTCCTTCAAAGGTTTATTCTGGAAATCCCTCCAGTGTCAGTAGCTGTAGTTCAAATATATCTCATTTTGATCTTGTTAGTTTTGCTTTTTACTTATGGTAAGACCTCATTGTGTAACCCAGACTAACTTTGAGCTGGCCAGCCTCCTGTCTCAGCTTCTCAAATGCTAGGACTGCAAGCATGTGTCACCATGTCTGACTCAAATACACCTGTTAAAACTAGTTTCATCTGTGTCTTGGTTTGTTTCTTGTTGTTGTGATTAAAGACCATAACCAAAGCAGCAGACAGGAGTTTAGCTGGGTCTCCAGATTCAGAGTCTACATTGGTGAGGACATGGTAGCAGACATGGCAGCTGGAGCAGACAGGACTAATATAGGTACAAAATTGTTCCATTTACTTGATTCCTGACCCAATCCAATCTTGGAAAAACACTATTTTAAGTCACATCACCAGGTCTAAAAGTCAGCAGGAGGCACAACCTTCCTTAGGAAACTGAACCTGTTGAAACAGCATCCCAATTACAGGGTTGCTGTCCTCTTACATGTCACTTGAGACACTGACATTTGCCACACGGCTCTGATGAGTTCTGATGTAATCCATGCTTCGTGTTTAATGGTGACATATCCCATAGGGGACTAATTTCTATTGGTTCTATAGAATAATTTTTTCCCTTCAATTATACTGCTGTCATTTGTAATTTTTCTTTCAGGAAGAAATATGATTTGCTCAAGTTAATGAGATATTCTAATCACTTCAGTTCAAACTGCAGTACCATGAACAAAAATTCAGCCTTATATATTCTTTGCATAATTCTGTAAACATTTAGAGTTCCATCATATATACAAGCTGGCCAAAAGAATAAGTAGAAATAAACAAAGATATTGATTCAGAAATAAGTATATTAACTAATAATGTACTATATGATATGTGTATTTATTGAGGGATGTTTATTTTAGCATTGTTTACAAATAATTCTACTGGAAACAACCCAATGGGGAATCGGATTAAATAAATGATGTTGCTTTCTTATGCTTGAATACTATGCTTCCATCCTAAAGACAGTTTCCGTTCAATGGGTGCTGATACACTCTGATAGATACATCATCAATAAGAGGTGAAGGACTGAGGACAGCACAGCAAACCCTCCTAAGAAGAAAGTGTCCCTGTGTAGAAGATGCATACAGGAATAGAACACCCCTGGGGGTGAGGCCATGAAGTTAGGATCAGAGCTTGTCTCTGTGGAGTAGCTGAGCTCCTAGGAGACACAAGCAGGGTGAGGAGCTACCCTTCCCACCTCTGCAGCAGATGATGCTGGCGAACTGAATGTTCGCATGTGAAAGGAAGCTAGATCTGCATCTCTCAGCCTGTGCAAAAAATCAACTCAAAATGGGCCAAATGCCTGAAACTGTAGTATTGCTAGAGGGAAAGACAGGCAAGGCACAGAGAGACAGAAGCAAGAACGTCACACAAAGGACTCCACTAGCACAGAAAATGATCCTATAGTTGACAAATGGGTAAAGCATCTGCCTAGGAAGGGAAGAAAGCAGCAGAGTGGAGACTGCCTGTGGAGTTGGGGGAAATCTTTACTGATTATGCAATGATAGGAGATTAATATCTAGAATAGTAAAACAGCCATAGACATTGCACACCAAAAGTCATACAGTCAATAAATGGGCTACCGAGTTGAGTAGATAGATCTCAAAGTAAGAAATACAAAGGCCACAGGCTGGATGTGATGGTACACATCTTTAATCCTAGCACAAGGAATGATAATGTCCTCTAGATATGAAGTGTGAGCCTGGAGAAGTTCATGATAATGGTTTTCAGAGATAGTTCCTCTTGGACGGAATTAATAGGAGGGTCATTTTAAGTCTGGAGAATTATGGAGAAGAAGAGAAGAAGGGAAAGAAAGGGGTATCAACAATGAGCCACCTCTCTGTTCTTGGAGTTAAGCTCCAAGTGCGTATGCAAAATCCCCAGACAGGATCAAGAAATTTTCTGGTTTTGTTTTCTGTGGTTTGGTTCTTTAGACACAGCCTGAGAAAGTCTCTGACCTTTTAGGGAAATTCTGCATCCATTCTTGGTTCATTGCCCAAGGACCAGAACAGCTCTTCTTAAGAAAACATGATAGCATCTTCCTGCTTGACCGTTGAATGTGCAGGATCCAGGTCTTCCTGTATGTCATCAAAGAAGGGCAGAAAGGTGAGAGTAAATTAACTTAAGGGTGTGAAGAAGATGGTGATGTTGCTGGGGAGACCATAATCTATGAACCAACATGACTAAACTCAAGGCAAGGACCATGAATGAAAGGCACTCAAGAGAACTGATTCCCGGCAGAGAGCAGCCATCCAGAACACTAGCGCCAGATTGAACCAGCCACTCACTCTTCCATATAGAACAGTAAGGAGTCAGAAGACGGGGATGTAACTCACCTTGCCTTGGTTTGCATGAGAACACATGAAAAAAATCTGCCTTCCAGACTGTTTCCTTGCAGCGTCTCATCTTGAAACACATCAACATCCCACTGTAGAAAGGGCCTTTGCTTATTCTTAAGTTTGAATCCACTTCCCACTGACTTGGACCAGCCAACCAAAACTCTATTGTTTTTGATTTTCCCTGATGTGGAAACGTCAATGGGCCATTTATCTAATGCAAGGAAAAAGTGTGTGTATGTGTGTGTCTGTGTCTGTGTGTGTGTGTATAAAAATTACATATGCAACAGCCACCTGTAAAAGTTACCCATGCAACAGTCACCAAAAACAGAATCCCTGGTTACAACAACTAACAATTTGTAGTGCCCTCTTGTGCATTTCCAAAGAGAAGTCTGGGTTAGACTCTGACTCTGCTCCTCCATCACTCAATCCCTCCGAAGCCCCCAAAGTATTTCCTGCCTTGGGTATTCATCAAAGTGCTGAAAAATTACACAAGAGCAATCAGATAAGGCAGCTGATATGGCTGGCTCCAGCGTGACTGCTTCCCTCCTTCCTCTATGATTAATTACAACTAAATTGATGTTACTAGCAATGATTAATTTACAACTTAGGTGCAAAGCAAATGAACTAAGCAAATTGGAATTGGCACCAGCAATTTCTTCAGCCTCAGCCAAGCACCCAGATCTAAAGCTACTGTGCACAGAATAATTTCTCCCCCCAAATGGATTCAATATGTAGACAGAGTCTTTGTTTTGTTTATACATCCAAGTGTGTTTTCTTATATCTTCTGAAGCAAAAATAATCTCACATTTTACTTGGCTGTAATGCATAGATACGGATGTGTATATCTCGAGACGAACGTCTCACTTGCTCTCAATAAACACAAAACGCTTTCTTTCGTCCAATCTCTCACTGATTGCTTTTAAGAACATAGATTAGGCTGGGAGGAAACACCGATTAAGAGGTGGACCAATCATGTCTATTCTGAGCCAGCTTTATCTACTAAAAGAGAGAGAAAAAAAACTAATCATGTCTTAGAGTTAAAAAAACAAATCTGAACAGCCTTGGCCAGTGTGGACTTCCCTTGACCCTGTCCTGCGGTATGTCCAGGGAGCCCTCCGAAACACTGCGAGCAGACAAGGTGTACACCCAGCTTCTGCCTGTTCAGCAGAATGTATCTGCGGTGAGCACACTCGAAGGACATTGAGTCAGAGAACGCAAATGTACAATCTCTTTGTAGAGGGAGAATAAAGTTTCAGTCTAACAGCTGTTTTGGAACAAAGATGGAGACATGATTGTTAGAGGCTGTTAAAATCCATCTGGCTTGAGCACAGGTTTTCCTCTGAGGACCCTGCCGGGTGGTGGGGTAACAATGTCTGAATGATGGAGGGTCAGAAGCCTAGGTAACACTAGACTTTTATTTAGACGTTTTTTCTATTTATTTAAAATCAACAGTGTATACTCTCCCTTATAGCATTTACAAAATTTCTACACAAAACTACTAAATGTGGGTGGATTCCTTTTCCTACCAACAGTTCTTTGGTAAGGCATATAACACAACTGTACTGAAGGGGGTTAGAAGGAAGCTTGACAGGTAACAAGACAGAGACTGGGCTGGACTTTTGTCATTTATTTATTTCAAGCACTTAAAATAGTGCTGCCTGACATGTGTGAGGTGCCTGGTTTTTGTTAAGTAGCTCCATGTTGTATTCTTTGAGATTTACAACTGTTGGGGCTGATGAGGTAGCACCTGCCGCCGAGCCTGAATTCCTCAGTCCTAACCTGGAGTCCCACATGGTGGAAGTAGAAAACTCAACTCCTGCATATTGGCTTCTGCTCTCTCTAATTCCAGAGAGAGAGAGAGAGAGAGAGAGACAGACAGACAGACAGACAGACAGACAGACACATAGCCACACACAGCCACACACACACACACACACACACACACACACACCAATGATAAAAAGTAAAGAAAAAATAGTCCTCTTCAACGTTGAAGTTTTTTTTTAAAAGTATTGCAACATCTGAGCTTATTAACAGGAAATGTGACAAGGGGCACAAAGATAGTTTGAAATCATTTCATATAGCTGTAGCCTGTGTAAGGACATGTCTGTTAACAACCTACCTCATATGTGATGTAGGCACCATTAGAATATGTGATATCCTAAACTGATGGTGCCTGAACCATCCAGGTTTGTGAGCATATGTGCAGAGGAGTGTGAGTGAGTGTGTGTGTGTATGTGTGTGTGTGTGTGTGTGTGTGTGTAATGAAATCACCCGCTGATTCTTTTCTCAGAATACACTGTCATTGAGTTTCCATATAATTATTTCCCTAAAACAGACATATCTTTGAGCAAGACCTGAATAATAGTAACCCCGACTTTAGCATCTCCCCTGTAGGAGACAGCTGTCTGTACATTGTCCCATTCCAAGAACTCTTTGTATTACTCACCTGCTTTACCCACATTCCTTAGGGGCCTGATAAAGTCTTTTCAGCTTTTTGGGGGGAACTTTTGTCCTTTTAAGTTCAAAGCAAAAATCGGGAACATTATTTCAAACGCTGGGCTGCACCTTTATTTCAAATGTCTAGCTTTAGTTTAAGAAAGGCAGCTTGAACAAGAGGGTCCCCTTCGAGCGTCCCTTCCTTTTATCTTGCACTGCTGAGACTCTCTTTTTAATTTAATTGTCCTCATGATCACATGCGTGTGAGTCTGTTCTCAATGAATATGAAGAGGAGTGAGTGTGGACACCTTGAAGAAATGTAAAGACTGACTGGGAGCTTGATCTACATATAATTGGGAGAGCTATATATATTCTGGGACAGACAATCAGTTGTTCTGTAAATCTAAGTTGTAAACTTATTAACACAGACTCAAAATTATGAGTTCTAATCCCTAATTTGGTAGTTATCTTTAATAGGTTAAGAGCCTTCATATTTAACCTTGAAATACAGTCACATCAATTTGCATTTATGCCACACGATTATATTTTTAAAGAGATTTGAAAGAACAAAAGAGAAAATACCCCACACATTAAATACAAGATGATTGATACATCGGCCACTCAAGCACTATGACTGAGAAAAGAGTGAGCCTGATGCTTTAAATGACTTCGTGGTATAATATTACATAATATTATAATATATAGTAAAACCACAATATGAGAGTAGTCGTATTTATGCAAAGCCTTGCTATTTTTTTTCCCAAGCCCTTCATGTGATTTTTAGAGACAGAAGGAACAGAACATGAAATCAACTGATAGTGTTGTTCCCACCTGTGACTCCCACTGTGATAATGTTCCTTCTCCACTGAGAACTGATAGCATCCAGTAACTGTTAGGAATCTTTTCTAATTCAGCTGAGGAAGGCTTTGGGGAAAAAAATGGTCAGTGGCTTCAGTCTTGAGGAGGCAAGGAGAATGGCACACTTCCTGCTCTTTTTTTTTTTT
>NC_022020.1:41831578-41834072 GCF_000317375.1 Microtus ochrogaster | reverse complement strand
TTTAGTAAGTTGAGCATCCAAACTGCCTAGGCTCCCCCAAAGCCAGTATGTGCAGTAGGATCAAAAACCCATTGCCATTGTTCTTGAGTTCTCAGTAGCCTGGGTCTGAAAAAGCATGGGGTAAAACCGGACTTACACTTCCTGCTCTTAACTCTGTTATGATCCCTGCATCTCTGCTGCCTTGCCCAGCTTATGAAACACCTTCATGGGCACACTCGCACTCTCTCTGGTCTAAAGCTCTGCAGACTTATTACTTGGGGATATTTCACTTCATTATCCCATCACTTCTCATTGCCAAACCATGAAGCGTCTCCCCCTCCTTAACGTTAGGCTGCAAAGTCTAAAAGAGCAAGATGGACTGTCACCATCTCACTGTGTTCAGTGACGAGTGCACCAAGGACACGTGATTACAAGTACACCCCAGATCATGCAAAGACATCCTTTTTACACACTAGATTGTAATTCCCCTCTATCTATAAGTAAATATGAGAAAAAATAATTTATAAGACAAAAAAAACCCCCACAACTTTCTACTTTCTCATGGCTTCCACAATGTCTTTGGATGACTGTGTTCCCCCTATTCTGTTTGTGGCACTCCCTGACAAGGCAATAAGCTGGCCCAGCTTTCCAAATGAAACACAGGTATAGATCAATGTTCCTAAGACTTTGATGGTGGTGTCCCTCCCTGGTTTCTCAGTACCCTTGGCACTCCCAATATTCTGGCCATAGCCATTGTCTTGAAAAAGTTGCCTTAAGCTGCTAAACTATTAAAGTCATCAAGAGGAACCATTCTGTTCACACAAATAATATATTAAATGTAAGATGTATCAACTAGAGTTAGTCCTGGATTCAAGCAGAAGTTAGCATGCGGCCTCGTAGTCTTTCTAGGTCCAGCAAACACAACTACAGCAAGGCACGGCTGACTCAGATTCTGTGCCTCCAGGCACAGAAGCACTCACAGAGAAACAAATTATGTCTCATAAAAACAAATGTTCCTGGGGCTTGAAAGTGAGAGTTTTATAAAGAGTCTCATTATTAGGTAGATCAAAATAATGTAGGAGCAAAAATCATGAATCCCAAACTAAAGTAGATCATGTATTGTACCTTCCTATTCCTCCTCCTCCTCTTCTTCTTCCTCTTCTTTGCATAACGACATGCTAGGGTATCAGAAGAAGCAATGAAAACTAATTTGAGAATCCAAGGATTTTAGAAAACTTTATTATGTTGAGCTTTTAAAAACTACTCAGATGATTTGTAAGTTTGCCTTATTTTTCCTTTTTATATTCTTAACAACCTACAGTAAACATTGACTTCACTCTTGGTTATTTCATGCTATTTTAATTTCATCTTACTTTAGGTATTGTGGAACTCATAATCAAGTAAAAGCATCCAGAAGAAACTTCCCTAGTTTGTCAAGACATTTTCTTTATCAGAACAAAAACAATTATCTACTATGATTGACTGTTTCATAATTTACCAGTTATCTGAATGACTCCAACTGACTATATATTTCAATTATGTACTGATCAGTTCTTAGATTTTTTAAGGTATATTTTTCCTTAATTTATAATACCTTTCTATGGAATCCAAGTGTTTACTATGGCCATGGAAGTGAACTAATCGCCTTTAATGGAACCAAAACCTACTCTTTAGGAAAGAAAACACGTCTTCTGTTTCCTTCTTTCTTGTTCAGATCTGGGTTTAGGGTTTTTTGCGTTAAGATATGATGCCTAGGTTGCTAGTGCCTCAATTGTCTGCGCAAGTCTTTCCCACACAGCAGCAAACTGCATGACCCACTCTTGTCTATTTACCAATCCATAATGGAATCAGACTCATTTCCTTGATGACTCATCAGGAGGTGCATATTTCCCTTTACTAATGACAGAAGACGAATCCTCATTTGGCCTAAAAGCTTCCGTTGTGACACCCTCTGAAGTCTCATGGACAGAGTCTTATCACAAATGCCATGCTGCATCTTTCCAAGAGTCACAGGCAGCGCTCTGGATGCTAGGTTCCCAAGGCAGAGTGACATAAGAACAAATCCACGTACTCCCCCCATCTTCCTTCTCAGGATCTTCTCACGACACTCCTGGAGAAGAAATATCGGTACAAAAGATGGAAGCTAGGATGACTTGGGGGACTCTCGCCTGGAAGGAGCACTTTGTAAAACGTGGAGTGACATGAATTCATTTTTGCAACAGACAGACCTAGCCTTCAAATGGAGAAAGGGCTCCGGGGGAGAGGTGGCAGTTCCATTTACCTTGGTTCTTGACAAATGTTTTATTTCTCAACTCTCTTCCTTCATGAGACTCAACTTTGTTCTTTTCACTGACTTCAGCCAGACCATGTGCACTACACATCTTTCCTCTGATAGCTAGCCTAAGAGGCTCTACGCAGACATTGTCTCCTACGTCACGTTCTTGAGGGGCACCACAGTGACTGCAATTATATGCTCAATGTACTCCAAACATAGACATTTCTGAAGAAGAAGAAG
>NC_022020.1:41817867-41831478 GCF_000317375.1 Microtus ochrogaster | reverse complement strand
GACGACACTCTGGCCTCTTCTATTTCCTGTCTTCACTCTCTGATCAAGGGAGATCAAGGGAGACCTTCCCTCCCCTGCGTCTCTCATTCACTATAGCATAAACCCTCGAAGAAGTTAGACTTTCTAAATAAAAAAAAAAATTGAAAGATGATTGGCCTCAGGCCTTTTTCCATGTTCACCCTGCAATTCACCCATGCCAGGACGAGGGAAGCAATGCCTCATTTCTCCTTTTTTATTTAGAATGAATAAGGGAACAACACAACAAAGCATAATGTGGATTAACACCGTTAACAAACAGCCTGGCTTTAATAGTTCAAGTGTGTATGAACTACTTACAAATAAAAAACTATTGACTAAGGGGAAGATTGCAGGAATAATAAATAGCAGTTTCACCGCAACATCACCAGAGCCAAGCCTGATGAATAAGGCGGTGTTCGAGATGGGTGATTCAGTTTAGGGTCCAAAATGAGCTGTAACTGTAAAGTAATTAAACTGACATTATTAATGACTTGCAAGCTGGCTCCTAAATCAATTCTAAACCCTGGAAATAATTACCATGCCACCAAAACACTATGCTCAACAGCTTTTGTTTGCATACAAAATTGCTAGTGATATGTGTCTTTATTTCCCAGCAATTTAAATATATAACAACTTATTACCCAGTAAATGTTTATTACATTCTTATGTGTCCAAATTTCATCTGAGCACTAGAATACTTCAATGAATAAGACAAGCAATAAAATAAAAAAAGAGAGAAGGAGAGAGAGAGAGAGAGAGAGAGAGAGAGAGAGAGAGAGAGAGAGAGAGAGAGAGAGAGAGAGAGAGAGAGAGAGAGAGAAAGCCAGTAGAAATGCTGACCCAAGCCAGGCATGGTGCTGCATGCCTGTGTCTCAGCACTCAGGGTACTGAGGGAGACTGAATTTGAGGGTCAGACTAAGCTGTGGGATTTGACCCTGTTTCAGAACAAAGAAACAAAAAGATGTTATGCTCATGGAGCTTAAATCCTCTTCAAGAAAACAATAATAAAGAAAATAAATAAATTGTAAATAATAATCAGTGGTGATCATGCTCTGGAGATAAAAGTTTAGAGCAAGCAATGAGACCAGGAAGAGTAGAGACGGTTGATCAGTTCTAGAAGGTTGATGAGAGGCTAGCTCCCTGGCAAACAGTTAAAGATGGAGAATCAGGAAAATTTCCAGACTGGGGAGAAAGAGAAAGAGATCAGCAGATGTGAGAAGTGGCAAGTGAAGTCAGCCAAAAGCAAAGGGCTGGCATCAAAGGGGCAAGAAAGAGCAGCAGGCCTCAAGATTAGGACCCCGGCTGAAGACTAGCATAAGCTGACCTCTTCTAGGGAGATGAGACGATTTTTGAGAGTTTGATAGGGTCTGATTGATCTGATTGGCTTTAATGGGATCATTATAGCTGTTGTGTTGGAAACGGACTAACTGGTGTGAGCAGCAGAGACACTCGCTGAAAGATGAACAGATTCATCTGACCAGAAGATGAGCCTGCATTGGACCAACAAGTTAGCAGGGGACCTGATGAATTCTGACCAAGCTAGAGATGAAGTTAGATGACAGAACTCAGCAGAACATGTTGCTAGACCAAATTTGACATGAAATAGGAAAAAAGGCTCCAAAGGTAAACCCTGGGAAAAAAATCAATAGGCCATTCAGAGCCACATAAAATTGTGTGTTGAGAATATTGGGTGAATTAAGCTTGGGATTCATTTCTGGACAGACTGTTTCTTGCTCTTTGACAATAAAATAGTACTCATTTGTCTAAAGACTGGAGCTGAGGTTCAAGCTAGAGAGGGATGCTGAGGACCATGGTCCTAAAAGTGTTGAGATTTTAAGATCACAGACATGATGAGATCACAAATTCAAAGAATTTTGCCTGACAGTGAGACAAATTGTCCTATTAGTAGAAAACAACTCTGACAGTAGTCATATGACATTAGTGTAGACTTGACAGGCCAAAGGCACAGTCCTCCTCAAGAGTCACCTCACTTCAAACAACATCAAAGTTCCCAAGAGCTTCTCATATTTGATAATTCATGACAATTCTCTGTGGAGACACTATATGTCCAATTACGTCTCTATTATGAAAGATTCACATTAGGATTAAACAAATAGAAAGAACCTTCTAGGTGTAAAACGGGTTCACTGTACACTCTTTGCAAACTTGTTGGGGTCTGATGAAACAGAATATTCTTATCAAATCCCATAAAGCAGATTTATTATTAACAGATAAGCCCTAAGGGAAATTGGCGGCCTCGCAGTGTCATATACTGGATCCCCAGGGCTCAGGAAGCCTGGACAGATGGACGCTTGTCTGCATTCTCCATGGGTTCCACATGCCTCACACTGAGGGACCCTGGAAAATCATTGACCTTTGGTTTTATACCCCAAAAGGCGAAGGCATTGAACACCATCCTGTTTCTGGTAAAGGCCAGTTTAGGCTGACCAACCCTTCTTTGTCTTAGTCAATACATTCTCAGGATGTTCTTATAGTTATTTATGGAAACTACAAACCAGATGAAGGAACATTAGAACAAGTCAGTCTGGGCTACCTGGAAGGCTACCCTGCAATTTCATATCCCAAGCTCGAGATGAATCAACATCTTGATTCATCTTTGCACACCAGTGTGTGCCAATGACAAGGAAAATTCAGCTCAGTCAGTGTTGGAGTTCTGCTGAGGTTTCATTACGTAGGGAAGAAGTCAACTTCCCGCTTCCTTCTACTTTCAGAGACCAGGCTAATATCATGTGGTTTGAAGTCTAATCACAGCATTGGTCTTCCCAAAATAGTCCAGTCATTTGAAATTGCTATCAGCTTGACATGAATCACCTCATGACTAAATATTCAAGTGTGATCCCAGGAATCACCAGACATATCAAAGACACTTTAATTACTCAAGACATTCAGAAGTCATGGAATTCTTTCTCGGGAACCAGAGACAAAGGTTAGGCAACTATTTTACTCTACAATATCCTCTTTTACTGAAGTGTCTACAAATACATAACTCTTCAACTGTTCCTTTGAAGTCGTTTTAATATCTTACTGGTCCCCTCATTGATTAATGAGTATAATAAATACTGGCCATGTATTCATTATATAATTGCATGAAAGTAATGATTTAACCTTTTTGAAATTTAAACTCTAAGAAAGGTATTAAATGAGATAACCAACAGAATAAATCAAGAAGACAAATGCTCTTAGGCATTGCCCTAAATACTCTGTGTCAAGGTATAAGAGATAAGAGACAATCAGCACAAAGATCACAGGAATGACTAGTGATCACCTCAAAACAAACAAACAAACAAAAAGTTCCCCTGAAATTCAAATGAGCAACTTAGTTCCAAGAAAAATTTCATCCAATGTGGCGAATCTGCTTCAGAGAAGAAAACGACGTGAGGGTGGTAGGAAGAAGAGAAACAGGTCACGTGAAGGTTTTGTTTTTTAATGGAGGAAATCAGAGACTGTTTTGGAAGGAATCATAGACTGTTTATAGTCTGATAGAAGTGACCCCCTACAAGAGGAAATTAGATGAGGCAGAGGCAGAGGAGGCTCAAAGGCTGTGCTGGCTTTTAGCTTTCTGTGGTTCTCTGATGCTCCCTGATCTAGTTCAGGACCTCAGAATAACTTCATGAAGTCAACTCTTTCCACATTCATATCATTGAATTTCCTCAGACTTCCTTCTTTAAGAAATTCAAAGCCATACTGATTTACAGCAGATTGAAGGAAGGGAACACACAAGATGAGAAAAGCAGTTAAGGCCTGCTAGATGAAATCAGAGACATCTGGGTGGGTTTGCGGCCACAGCTTACACATATCTGGGGGTTGGTAGAGCTCAAGATTCTGGAAATCATGTGTTCTGAAATCTGACATTGCTCTGGAAGAGTGACTCATACCCTTAAATTGCAAATGCCTCATTTTGGGTCAGAAAAATCTGATAAGCACAGGCCAAATCACAATAGAAAACAAAACCCAGTGATTTCTAGCATGTGATGGTACAACCCCTCACCAAGAAAATTCTGAGACATAGATATGAACAATGTGAGTTTTGTTGGTGGCATCCAGATATTGGCTAGCCCCCTGGCACATAGACCAAGTAAGTGTACCTGCATCCACAGCATTCTGTTTCCCATCATCCTGCCCCAAACCATTCGCTTATCTTCGTGGTTGTTCTGATTGCCAGCTCCCACCGTAAGAATTTATTTAACACTTATTTCCTCTCTAGACTGTAGATTCTCCTACATCCAGTCATCTGCTGACATGTAGATTTCTGTTGTTATATACTGACCGGGACTGTTTCTCACAAGACTGCTGCCTGTCTGTTCCCTGACATGGTGCTCCAGGTTGCCACAAACCTTTCCTAACTATTCCTCTGCTCCATGAGCTTCTCTTCATCCAGCCTGGCTAATTAATCTTCCAGGCAAAGGCAGTCATGGGAAGAATAGGACAAAATGGCTGTGTCTGCCTCCAAATGGATTCAGGCACTGGTGGAAGTGAGCACCCTAAAGGAACACCGATTAACACAGGGATAGCTCAGTGACCTGACGCCACACAGGACAGCTCTTCTGGAAAAACACGTCTGCCCCTTCCAGGTAAGTCTATACAGACTCCATTCCTGTAGGGAATTTGGGGTCAAGGAATTTCTTGGAAGAAGGAGAAATAAACAAGATTGACTTAAACCAATGTTAAGAAGCACAGTGAGACAAATTGTCCTTCAAACAACCTGTCAGAGGAAAACCCCTGTCGATCTCATGGTGTGTGAAATGACCTGAGACACCATACATAGGCTTAAAATCATGGGATGTGACATCAGAACACTGCAGATTGCCCCAAAATTACAGCAACACACCTGTCAATTAGAGTAAGAACCTACCCTAGTTCCAGCCCCTGAGGAGCAGCCCCCTCCTCTCAAGCTCATAAATAGAACCCCCAAATAATTCAGAGCTGTTGAGCTACATGCTTGCCAATTCTGTGGAGTATACCATGTGCACTTGCTTTCCCTTTGGTAAGTCTATTCAGTTCTGCTCCTCTGTGGCTTGTCTAATTCCTTGTTCAAGATGCAAAGGACCTAGACATTTAAGATGTTTAAAACATATTCTATTAAAAAAAAATGTTGAGACTTAACTAAAAAAGCATTACTTACTCACTTGGGGAAGGCCAAGGTTGGAAGCAGGAGGGAGCACCTGGATCCCTCTGCCTTGTCATGTGAATGCAAGCCCCTGGCATCCCCAGATAGCCATGATTGGTTGTGGCTCTTCTCTGGCAAGACAAATTTATAAAATAGCTTCTTTCACTATTTTCTTATCTAGAAAGGCCAAACGACAAAAGCCTGAGTGAGATGCTCTTCGAGATATTTTTATTTTCAGGGCTATTGGGCAAATGAAAAAGTCTTAGAAAGAATGGCTACTACACAGGTCAGTGTCACTGCAGGTCACCCGTTAGAATCATCTGGCACTTTGGATTTTTCTCCCATGGCTCAGAATGATGGTAGTAAGATGGAAATGCCCATTTAAACATCATGATATGCTGGGTAGAAGAGCTGGCTTAGTAGCTAAAGGCCCTTGCTGCCAGACATGAGGATCTGAGTTCAATCCCTGGGATCCAAGTTGTGAAATGGGGGAACTGACTCAGGCAGGGTTTCTCTGACATCCACTTGTACATGCACATGCAAAGAAAGGAGAGAAAGAGAGCAGACAGACAGACAGACAGACAGACCTGTACTGTCTATTAACAATGTTAGACCTTATTTAAAACACACTGAAAATTGCATAGAGCCAGGGAGAAAGAATTCCTAGTTTGTCAAGCCTCCACTTCCTCCTGTATAGTTCTCAAACAGTCACTTCTGTTGAGTAATTACATTTAGCTTTTATAGCCTGGTAAGAGCAAGTGGAGTTGTAGTTGAAGAGCACAGAAGTAGAAACAAAGAACAGGTCCACTGTGCAAAAGCATTTGGGAGATAATGACATTGCAGGCTTCAAAAAGATGCTCTCTGCAGAATTCTCGGTTCCAACCAGGCAACCCAAGAAAGTGAGAGTTTTTTCTTTGTTAATTTGCTCCATTTTAATTTTTTAAATGACATCACAGAGCAGTCTGAGAAATTCTTTTCTTTAGGGCTGGTTCTTCTGGGATACCATCTGTTTTTTCCTCCATTTGGAGACTGGGATATCTCACTATATAGAATACATTTTATCTATCCATTAATTTATGGGTAAACTCTAGAAGGACAGAATGGCTTTATATCTTAACTGGTGAAGATGATGATTCAATGAACGTTGAATGCAGATATCTCTTTGATATATTGCTGTTATTTGTTTTGGGTGCGTGCAGAGTGGTGGAATTTCTAAATATTTTAGTTTTATTTTTAATTTCTCAATGAATTACCATAAGTAGAGACTGCTCTTTTGCTTCCCAGCTGTTCAGACCTGAATAATCACACAGAAAACTATATTAATTACAATACTGTTCGGCCAATGACCCTGGCATATTTCTAGAGCTTGCTCTGACATCTTGAATTAACCTATTTCTATTAGTCTATGTTTTAACATGAGGCTGAGGCTTACTGGTAAGGATCCAACATCTGTCTACTTCAGCAGCTACATGGCATTTTGTTGACTCAGCCTATTCTCCCTATATATCTCTGTGTATATTTCCCATCTAACTTGGCTCTGCTAAGCCATTGGCCAAAACAGCTTTATTCATCAACCAATAAAGCAACACATATACAGAAAGATATCCCACATCATCTCCCCTTTTCTGTCTAAGTAAAATACCTTCTATTTTCCATCATGACAATATAGAATACTCCCACTAACAGTGTATCTGTCAATCATCACCAAACTTGTTCTCTTTAATCTTTCCCAGCAATAGTCATTGTTTGAGGTAAAGAGGTTTGATTTTTATTTCCTAGTGCTTATTATTATAAATAATTTTTGGAATAGTCTTGTCAACCATTCTTCTGTCTTCTTTTGAGAAATATCTATTTGATTCCTTTGCCCTCTCCCTTTTTCAAGTTAGGTTACACTTTTTAATTATTGTTGAGCTACCTTTGAAGTCTTTATCTCTCCTTTATTATTGATGGTCAATTCACTGGGGTATGATACTCTTAGTTTCTTTTTTCAGTACTTTGAATATATCATCTAACTTTCCTCCAGCCTGCAAGGTTCTCTCCCTTAAACTTTGCCTCCTATCACTTCTAAATAGAGATTTTTATAACCTTTAAGTTGATGCTATATGCTATTGGATTTAATGAAGTATGACAATAGACCAATGACATCACAACACAAGATAAAGTTCCAGCTGAAAATCAGTTTCAATCTGTTTTGTCACTCCACTCCAAATCAGTCCTGTTGTCTCAGGTCAAATGTCTTTCTTGGCCTGGGTAAGACAGGAAAGAGACATGGTGTGATCACATGCCAGCGAACAGAAATATGCCTGGAGTTTTCCTCAGTTCTCAAGAAGGTGGATGGGACCAACCCTATACTGTGTCTTCCCCTGTTTTCCTTTGCCCACATCCAGTCTTCTTTGCTACTCTTGGGAACTTTTATTAAGAACATTATTTTAAATCTGCAAAGGATTCAAAATTGTTTGCTTTCCACTTCCCATTCAGGACCCTTCTCTGAGCATTGTCTTTTAATACCCAGTTTGTAAACCTCTAGAAATCTCATTCATCTCAACAAACCTCGACATCCAAGGGCTCAATGTATCTAGACTCCTGTTCTAGGAGCTAGACATTCATCAGGAAGCAAAATATACCTTAATGAATTTTTGTATGAGAGAGAGAGAAGCAGGGAGCATGTGAATAAATACATAGGCAATAGTTAAAAAAATTGAGGGTGGGGAGAGTGAGGAAGTTGTAATTGTTGATGGGTTGATGGTGAGTCAAGGAAGACCTGTATGAGAACTGAATCGCACAGTAAAGGAACATAAAGTACAAAACTAGGTGGTTAAACTATTTTTTTTTTGCTTTCAGATGTTTATTGTCATCCTTTTGATTTAATTTTAAAATATCATTTCAAGAAAACCCTTGAGTGTTTAATGAGCAAAAATTCTCAAGCTGATAATAATTCCTCCAGGAGACATTTGACCCATACCCAGACCCATGGGAGTTAGGGCTATCAAACTAAGTGAGATTTCTGTAGAAGAGGCTGGGGCTTTTAGCATTTCAATAACCACAATTACTTTTATGCCTCTCTGCTGTTTCTTCCTAGTAATGATTGTGCCGAGCCATCACAACTGGGCTCTTAGCTTTCTTACTAGTAACATTAAGGTCAGCACAGTTTTCACAGAAAGGAAATGAACCTAAGAAAACATGCAAAATTACCTTCTTTCTTGCAATGTCATACAAAATCAATGAACAAAAGGGTAGAGGAAGTCGGGTGTGGCGATGCATGCCTCTAATCTCAGTGCTCCAGAAATAGAGGCAAGTAGATCTCCTTGAGCCAGCCTGGTCTACATAGAGAGTTACAGAGCTAATTAGTGAGACTCTGTCTGAAAAAGAGAGAGAGAGACAGAGAGAGAGAGAGAGACAGAGAGAGAGAGAGAGAGAGAGAGAGAGAGAAAGAAAGAGAGAGAGGAAGAAGAAGAGGAGGAGGAGGAGGAGGAGGGGAGAAAGGGAGAAAGAAAGAAAACAAGGATAGAAGAACGTAGTAGAGAATTCTGCCTGTATCTAAAGATCATTCTTAATCTAGAAGAATCCAACAAAACATTACTGATACACACGTTTTTATTCTACACTACAAATTACAAATTACCTTCCGAACTACCTAATCACCAATACTGTCCATCACAACTGGACTCTGCCTTCAGATGCAGGAAACAATAGGCAATAGGAAATCAGGTCTGACTTCACTGCCCACATCCTGCCCAGGGTGAGGAAAAGGTTCAGGAAAACAAGAAGCAACTAAAGGGGTTGTGACTTTTCATGGTCAGCCCGAATTTGATTTGGTCAATTTTTGTTTTCAAAATTGATTTTAGAGAAGTCAAATGGATCTTGCGTACAAGGACAAAATTATGTGATAAGATAACCAAAGACAGATTCAACCATCAGAAATGTTGTGCTGAGTGACTGCAAAATATCCCTTCTCCTGTGGTATGGAAGTGTGACAAAGCTTATTGTGTTTACTTATGTAACGAATTCTTTTTTTGTTGGTTTTTTTTTTTAATTAAAGATTTCTGCCTCCTCCCTGCCACCGCCTCCCATTTCCCTCCCCCTCCCCCAATCAAGTCCCCCTCCCTCATTAGCCCAAAGAACAATCAGGGTTCCCTGCCCTGTGGGAAGTCCAAGGACCACCCACCTCCATCCAGGTCTAGTAAGGTGAGCATCCAAACTGCCTAGGCTCCCACAAAGCCAGTACGTGCAGTAGGATCAAAAACCCATTGCCATTGTTCTTGAGATCTCAGTAGTCCTCATTGTCTGCTATGTTCAGCAAGTCTGGTTTTATCCCATGCTTTTTCAGACCCAGGCCAGCTGGCCTTGGTGAGTTCCCAATAGAACATCCCCATTGTCTCAGTGTGTGGGTGCACCCCTCGCGGTCCTGAGTTCCTTGCTCGTGCTCTCTCTCCTTCTGCTCCTGATTTGGACCATGAGATTTCAGTCCGGTGCTCCAATGTGGGTCTCTGTCTCAGTCTCCTTTCATCCCCTGATGAAGGCTAATATTCAGAAGGATGCCTATATGTTTTTCTTTGGGTTCACCTTCTTATTTAGCTTCTAAATTCTTTAGCCCAAATATACAGCTGTAAGCATTAAATAGAAGCCAGAAGATAACCACTGAATTCATTTCCTGCATTTGTTAAAATCCAATATAGAAGGAAAGTTTATCTTTAAAATATTCTCTTTTTATTTATGTTTGTATATACACATGTGTACAGTTTCCCCAGAATTCAGAAGAGTGTTTTGAATCTCTGGAGTTACATTCAGTTATGAGCTGCCAAATGTAGGTGCCAGGAATTGAACTCAGGTCTTATACAAGAACAGCGAGTGCTCTGAACTACTGAGCCATCTCTCCAGCCCCAGGAAATGTTCTTTTTAAGATGACTGATTTGAAGAAGCCCTGAAAGCTCACCTGCTAAAGTTGAAAACATGTGTTCTCCTCTGCCGGAGTCTCTGCGGTTGAGCATGCTCGGGTTAGCCTTTCCATTCAAGTGTAGCTGCAAGAGATATTGACGCTGCTTTTAACAGGGAGCACAGGTGTGCTTACCTACTTTCCTGATGTGTCTTTGAAATCCACTCCAACAGGAACCGAATTCTGACCTTGCCTGGTGCCCACAGACTACTTGATCCTTAATGTTGATTTCGTAGTCTGTCTCCTATTGGAACCCGGACAAGAAGAGCAGCATCGGGCAGCAGCTGTCCATCTTCTCTTAGCTGGCCCTGCCACCTGTAACCCTCGTGCTGGTGGGAAATCTGGACTCTATGTTTCTTCTTTAAATAAGTAAACAGATTGAGAGGGTTTATGTCATCAGCTTTAAGTGTAAACAACTGGTAGAAGCCACATGAGTAGGATCCAACCCCAAGCATGTTTGGCCCCAGATCCCAAGCTCACCATTGGCATTCTGCCCTCTGTGACCTACAGATACATAAGTCAGAGGTCGTGTTAGGAGCAAGTGAGAGCTAGGCCAGTTGTCTCTACTTATTGCGTCGGGTTGAAGAGGACACACCTGAGACATGTTCACAAGCCTTCCCGGGGATTCCAGCTCCCCTTACAGCCGCTCTCCTTTGGCAAACACTATCAATGTTCAGCACAGTGACTGTTGCCCTTCCCCCTGGATTCCAGTCACGTTCAGAGAGAGGGGAACAAGCCAAATGGGGTTACATGGCTTTTTACAATAGGACCCCCAATCTCTTACTATTAGAGCATCTGAAAGACTATTTTTTATTTCCTTTGTAGGGAAATTGGCAGGGAAGGGACAGTCAAAAAAAAGGCAAAAAGTCAAACACTGAAATTCATGAGAAGTCTATATAGAGAGGAAATGGGGTTTTTCATTTGACAGGCTCTGGAGCTGCTCATATTTATGGGTCATGGTACCAGAGGATACCCCACAAAACAAGTTGTAATTGGGGACACCGAATTTTCAGCAACTCTGGCTGGATCTAGCGATCTTTCAGTCTGTCCTCCAGTGTGGACACGTGGCTTCCTGACTTTATTGAAGTTTTGGCATGTTTTTACTCAGCTAGCAGAATGATCTTACAGTTTTTTTTCTTTGGCATGGGGCATAGACAGAGCCTGAGTTATTGTAGGGCTCTTACGTCACAATCTGCTGAGGCACCTTTGTCAGGCTATTAGCCAGGTTCATTTTGGACAGAAACAATTAAGTCCAAGCTATGATTTACAGCAAATACCAAACAAAATAACCTGAAGTCCCTTTATTGACATGGATACTGGAGTTGGGGTGGGGGAGGGGTGCAGCAATGTCAATTGTGTTCGCTGTGCAGCTGTGCCGATTAAAACCCTGCTTGGCAGACGCTCATGGCCTTACTGGAGCTATAGTAAATGTTCCTTGTAATGCATTTTCAACTACAAAAACTGCTTCCGAAAAGAGCATTTAGAAAACTAATTCTATTGAAACCAACCAAGTGTTGACACGTTGCCTGGTGCACATTTGTTCAAGGGGGCTTGTTTTAAGTTATAAAAGTCTAATCCTGGAGGCCAAAATCACTGGCTGCTTGGTCTAGTGACCAGGAGAACAATATGGCAGTTTTTGTGGCCCGCAGCTCCTCGTTAATCCTTCCCCTTACTCACCAGCTTCCTTGCCTGACTCTATCGAATTCCAAACCTGCTTTTAGCCCTGGAAACCCTTGCTTATTCAGGCTCGTGGCAGGACCTGGTGGTGTTCACTGCTGGGTCCTGAGTGCGAACACCACGGGCTGCACTCCAGAGTGTTCTTAATCGGTATTTGAATTGTGACTACGTGATGTGTCTCGCCAGGGGTTCAGATACTTGCATTTTGGGGGGAAAGTATCATTTTATTAAACCTTAACTCTAGGAAGAGAAAAAAAAGGTAGAAAACATTTACAACTTTGGAGAGAGATACAGCATGAAATGGAAGATGATTATTGACCTGAGACTAGGCCATTGGCCCCCACAGACAAACCTCCAATGCTTCTGTTGCCTGCTGCAGTGGAACAGAAAAGCAGGTGCCTCCTGCATTCTAAGTAGGCGCACAGGGATGCCAATCCATCAGTCGGTCAAGGGATGAAAGAATGTTCCTGAATGAAGGGAGTGGTCAATCCAGACAACTGGTCACGTCAGAACAAGATAAACCATGTCGAAGGGAAAGCACACAGCAGGCATGGAAGGGGGTGACTCTGTGCCACTAAACTCTTTGACCCCAGTTGGTACTTGGGGAGTCCCCAGGAAGTCACGTGGAAACAGGGTTTCTCATAAAGTGGGTAGAGGGACCCTTCCTCTCTCTTGTTCACGTGAGTCTAAAGTGTATGGATTTACTATGATCTTTTATACCAGTGGTCATCTCTGGAAACACGGTAGGGTGCTCTATGCCTGCTATACTGGGAGCATTGTACCAGCCTTATGGCATCTGTTTAAGAAAGAAGCAGAAGTGAAATACCATAAACAAAGTATTTTAAAGTGAATAACTATGTGGTATTTACTAGGCTCAGTGTGTGTGTACTTGTGTGTATGTATGTCTGAGAGAGAGAGGGAGAGGGAAAAGAAGACGGAGAGAGGGGGAGAAAGGGGAAGAGAGAGAGAGAGAGAGAGAGAGAGAGAGAGAGAGAGAGAGAGAGAGGGGTAGGTTGAGGGAGACAGCTCAAACCATCATGGAGTTTGGCAAATCCAGAATCTGACAAGGTAAAGGAAAGTTGTCCAGAGAACTCCGCTGGGAAAATCCTTTCTTTCGAGAACGTTTTTGATTTATAAGAGATTTACCTGCTTGGAAGGGGCCATCCACATTAAGGAAAATGCTTGTTTTACTCCTGTGTCACAGGTTATGATTTTTAATCTCATTCCAAAGAGAAGACAGACAACAACAAAAAGCAAACAAACATCTGTAACTCATCCCTGGACACCACAGTCCAGTCAGACACAGAAAATTTACCATCCCCCTCCTCTGTTAGGACATCATCCACAAGTTCAAAATCACACAGAGCCAGATTTCCATCCTGTGGATTCTGTGTGTGTTTATCCCATGTTTAATCCATGTTCCAGGCCCTAGCAACTAGTTGGTGATGCTTTCAGTGGAGAGTTCCATTTTTAACTCGTGAGCCTGTATTGCTGAGTGATACTACAGGAATTTGAACAGGAATTCATTGTGTGTGTGTGTGTGTGTGTGTGTGTGTGTGTGTGTATTCCAGCATACCAGCCTGACCAATAAAACCATCTCAGATTTCCACTGAGGCAAAAAGGCAAATACTTTGGTTAATTGGTCCAGTCAGGTCCCGATTGAGAGAGACATGTTTTCTTGGCCCATAGTTTAGGATTTCATGCTGATCTGGCTGACACGGTTCAGATCAGTTTGACCGACCACTGCAGTGGTTTTCCTCTGATCTGCAGGCTAGGTTGTAATTTGAACCATTCAGACGGCTTTCCTATAACAGGCAAGCAAGGCACAGCCAAGTCAGCCCATTTAACTTAGTGT
>NC_022020.1:41796046-41817761 GCF_000317375.1 Microtus ochrogaster | reverse complement strand
TTTCCTTCCTTCCTTCCTTCCTTCCTTCCTTCCTTCCTTCCTTCCTTCCTTCCTTCCTTCCAGTAGTGAGGCTTTGCCTATCTTTTGTCGAGGAAAAAAAAAAGGAAGGGAGGAATCTGTATATCCGATGAGCTTTGAAATCCCATCTGATGTTTCACGTTATTACGCTCTGTTCTCGCCACGGGCGAGCCGAATCCTATCTTAAAGGTTCAACAACTACTCAGTCACAGACACCATTCACTGTACTGTGTCCTTATCAAAGATTTGGATTTACAAAATGCTGCCTGGAAACCAAACCCTCTTAGCCACTCTCCCTCCCCAGGCTGGCGCTGCTGCTTCAGACCAGGCTCCTGGTGAGAAATCTGAGTCTGACCTTTTTCGCTGCCCTTTGGATACTCAAAAGAACTTTTAACCTTGGGGGCTGGGGAATCTGTTTCAATGATATGATTTTCTGTGGCAAAAGAAACACCTCAGCCTTCTTAGAAGTCTGGGCATGTATGACTTTCTCTTTGAAGCACACAGGGTTGGCAACGAATGTGTGAACAGATAAACTCCAGTTCAACCATTTCATGCGCCAAGGAACTTGAATCTTCGAGGATGCTCTCTGGATGAAAATGCAGGCCAAAGGCCCTACACGCAACCAACACTGAAACATTGTTTTGTTAGGGGGATGGGGGCGGAGGGTTAGGAGGACATTTCAGAGAGAAGACTGGCTCTGGAAGGCGTGGCTTGGCAGGTAAGAAAACCTTGAAAGAGAGAAACACACCTGTGTTGAGTATAAGCCTGCATATACTTTCAGGGTCTCAACAAGGTGGTTGCTCTTTTGACCCCGCGATCAAGGTTGCTGCCGTTCACTCGTCAGAGGCAACCGCTCCTACAATGCATTTTTGCTTTTCTTCTTCTTCGGTGAACAGTTCTGTCTGAGTAAATAATACATCTTGGCATTGTGCATTCGGAGGGAAGATCAGCTGCAGATTGTTGTTTTCACTAACTGGAAGCCTGCCAACATTCTCCGGGCAGAGGATGAGGACGTGGAAGCTAACACGTGATCTCCTTTGGAGCGGAGAGAGAATTTAATCTCTTTGCCTCCCTTCCCTTTCCCCCTCCGGATTCCAGGCCTTTCTTTCCCTTGGTACACAGTCTCTTTTCATGGAGGTAACTTAAGCTATCTCACACAGCATGAATTAATAAAGGAGAACATTTTTAAAGGGGGTGGGAGGTGTTGGTGTTGGAATGTGGAACGTTTAAAATTCTTTCTGGGGTACTTAGTCTAAGAGCGTGGTGATTAATGAGTTTATGTTATCTCTCGAAGAGCTTCTGCCACACTGAGGATATGACAAGGGATTTATGGTCATGAAAACCCTGCAGTCCATCCTGGGTATCTCTATCGATCGGCCCCTCATTCCTACCCAGAGCACTAAATGGCATAGTTGTAGCTATCTGAAAGCAAGATCATTTTTAAGAGATTATGGACTGCCGTAAGGGAATATTCTTAAAATACAGGCCAGGAAACGGTTTCCTTTCCAACCTCCTGCTCTAGACAGTGTCCAGGTACCTCTAACAAGTTCTGCAAAAGAAAGAAAGAAAACACTGAGCGGATGACAATCACACAATCGGTCTGGGAGCACTCCGCGAATTTCCCGTCATTTTCTCAGAACCAGGTGATAGGTGATCAGCCAGAAATCCCACAGATCTTCACTGGGAGAATTGCTCATTGTAGACAGCATCTTAGCAAAAGAAAATCGACTCTTACCTTGGGGAAAACTCACTCGGTTACATACACCCACCAGGCAAGAGGCCTCTGAAGAGCCCAGTTAAAAAGCCTCATTTGTTCTCAGCAACCGAAAGGGGGTACACAGAGGTGAGAGCTACCCCTTCTACCAGGCTGTGACTGCTAGGCCTGGGAGCCCTGAAGAACACAGGTGGCTGTTTTCCGCCCTTACCTAGTCTGCTTTCCAGAGCCCTCCTGGCCCAATCTAGACACCACCCCTCCCAGGAGCACGTGGGTGTCCATGAGTAGCCCCCGAAGCTGGTGTTCAAAAACGAGCCCTCTCGAGGTGTTGAAGGGTGTGAATTAGCTTCGAGATGCGCTAAAGAAATGCGTGCCTGCAGAGAGTAGGCAACTGAATTTTGTCATTCATGTTTTGTAAAATAATAATAATAATTAGATCATGGGTATAGGCACAAAATCGTCATTTTCCATTATGCCCTGAAATATCCTGGTGAGAGAAAAAAAAATGAAGAGAAGTTAAACCTAGAAAAAGCAAAAAACAAAACAAAACAAAAACCCACTTTTTCTTTTTTTTTTTAGTTTTTTTTAAATTTATTTATTTATTAAGGATTTCTGCCTCCTCCCCGCCACTGCCTCCCATTTCCCTCCCCCTCCCCCATCAAGTCCCTCTCCCTCATCAGCTTGAAGAGTAATCAGGTTTCCCTGACCTGTGGGAAGTCCAAGGACCGCCCACCTCCATCCAGGTTTAGTAAGTTGAGCATCCAAACTGCCTAGGCTCCCCCAAAGCCAGTATGTGCAGTATGATCAAAAACCCATTGCCATTGTTCTTGAGTTGTCAGTAGTCCTCATTGTCCGCTATGTTCAGCAAGTCCGGTAGTCTAAGTGAAAATAATGGTGTTTTATAAGCCCTTCTGGCAGGGTGGGGAGTGGAAAACCACCGGTCTTTCTATAGAGATTCCCTCTAGATTCTTACTTAGTGGAGAGTCATTTTGTCAAGGTCACCAACACGTCAGGCATTTGGGCACCTTTTCTTTAAGCGAATTCATTTTGGGGGTGTGCTTTGGAAAGTAAGGAACCCTGTAGGGACATATTTCACGGCAGGCAGCATTTAGACCTCCGAGTTGTGGACACTAGCTCCGTGTGTTCCCAGACAGCGCGGGCTTGTTACTTTGCCACGGCCCTGCCGCTTTAGGGGTACTTCTGCCTTGGAGTGAGGCAAAGGGTGGAAAAACAGAGCTAACTAAAGGAATCCCACAGGCCGCAGAAGGCAAGCGGTAACAAGCTGGCGTGTCTATTCTGTCTCGCAGCGTCAGGTTTGAAGGGGGTGGAGGAGGCTTGTTACTGCAACAAAAACTGTGCAGCAAATGAATTCTCCTCCCCCACCTCCCACAATGAACGTCGCAGAAAATGCCATCTATCAAAAACCGCTCTTAAAGGCAGCCCCTGATGAGGCTGGGGTGGGGGCGGAGGGGGCTGTTATGACAACTGCGAGGTGGGAGGAGCTTCTATCCACGTAGCTGTCTGTCAGACAGAGCATCAGAGACCCCTCAGATTAATAGGGTCATACTACAGCTGAACTCCCGTGGAGGTGACTCATTCTCTTTCTGAACCCCTCCCCTAGGACACCTCCAGATTGCCCCCCAGGCTTGGCCTTTGAGGTCAAAGTGACAGAGGGAGAAATGTCACTTCGTGCTGGTAATACCAGTCCTGTCTTTTTATCTAGTGTCAGAGTTTCTGGCCTCGCTGGTTCTGCTTGTGACCCAAAGTGATACATCATCTTCCATACTCTCACAAGAGCGAAGCTGAGAAAACAGCAGCGAGGCACTCCAGCTGGAAGCCACTTGTTTGCAGTTCACACCGGATCGGATTTCAGTTTCAAAGAAATAGTAGAATGTCGATACAACTGTTCCTACCTTGTGTATGCGCTCAGTACTAAAATGCTATTGTTTGCTTAAGCGTAGTTTGGTTGTTTCTTTTGTCTTTGTGAATGTGTGTAATGTGTATATGAGATGTGTATGTTAAATGTGTGTGTGATGTGTGTAATGTGTATGTGTGTGATGTGTGTGTAATGTGTGTATATAATGTGTGTGATGTGTGTGAGTGTGTGTGTAACATGTATGTATGTGATATGTGTGTAATGTGTGTATGATGTATGCACATACCTGTGTTTAAGTGTTCTTGCCTCTGTACCCTCACTTGGAGGCCAGAGAAAGTTCTCCAGATGACAGTGGCTGTTTTTCTATATTTTTCTCTACCTCAGTTTTGGAGGTGGGGTCTGGTGAAGAACCAGAACTTCACCATGTTGACTACTGTCTGTGGCTAGCATCTGCCAGTGTGTACTCTCTGGTGCTTGGACCACGGCACATGCAGACACGCCTGGCTTTTGCACGGGTTGTGAAGATTCCAACACAGAACATCTTATTTGCAAATCAAGTGCTCTTGTCTCCTGAACTATCTCCCCAGCCCTATCTTTCCTACCTTGACAAGAAAGCCCTGAAATTCCTTTGCTACCTTTTCAAGAAAAAGCTTTTTTATTCCTGTCATCATAAGGGGAGGGGGGAATATCTCTTATATAAAGTAATAGCAAAATAGAAACTGGGAGAAAATTATCCTTAACAGCAGGGATCTCATACGAGAAAGAACGGCAACAGGTACATCACTGAAAAGCCACAAATAAATGTTTGTTCCTAGGAAGGACTACAAAAGACAGAAACTGACCAAACCACACAAACAGTGGCTGTTCCACTCAATGGCTGGAGCATCCTCTCAATAACAGCCAGGAAAGGAGTCTCAAGATCAGCCATAATGCCACAACCAACCAGAGAGGGGCCTGAGGAGCAATGACAAACAATGACACATAATTACAGTTTTTTATCATAATTTTTACATTTTTGAGGTGTATGTTGTGTGTGTGTGTGTGTGTGTGTGTGTGTGTGTGTGTGTGTGTGTAGTAAAACTAAATTTATCTTGATTACCTACCTGTAGGCATTTCCTAAATTTGGTACTCAGAACCAACATCTAAGAGGCCTTACTCACTTCATTTTGGCCTAATTTGGAGGAAAAGAAAACAAAGCAGAAAATGGATCCACTGTCAGGAAACGACTTTCTCTTTTTTCTTTCTGGGGAGGGGAGGGAAGGATATATTTGGCTTACAGTTCCAGGTTACCATCCATTACTGCAGAGAAGCTACAAAGGCAAGAGCTTGAGAAAGCTTACCACACCACATTCATCGTGGAGAGCAAAGAAAATTGGTTGTCTCCATGCTAACTAATTCACTCAGCCAGTTTTCTTCTGTTAGGAATCGACTTTCTTAAGACTGGCAGGTTAAAATGGACATAAGGCCTGGTGAACAGGTTTAGTTCGACTGGTTTCCTTGTGTTCGTGAACAGGATCCCGTGTTTTCCCGGCTTGTCCGGAACAAGCAGAAGATGACCTTGAACTTCTCCATTCCTGTGTTCTAGCGTTACAGACATGCACAACCACACCTGGCTGATGAGGTACTAAGGATAAAACCCAGTATGTGTGCAGGCCGGGGCAGGACTCAACCAACTGAGCGTGTCAAACCCAGTATGTGTGCAGGCCGGGGCAGGACTCAGGATGTGTGCAGACTGGAAAGGACTGTGTGTGTAGGCTAGAACAAGACTCAGTATGTGTGCAGACTAGGACAGGACTCTAGAAACTGAGCCATGCTCTCGGCCCCCAAAGACCAGTTTTAATACTTGGAACCAGCCACACCAGCTTTCTAAAACATGCCAAATTTCACAAGCGTCTGGGACATTTTCCATAAAGTAGTTTTGACACATTTTGAGATAAGGTGTGGGGATTTGTCCTTCTGTCTTACTTATCGCCACTACTGCCACACCCATGTTTTCTGTTAAGTACAAATTCATTCCCTTAGTCTTCACGTCAGCCCTTTGAGAGATATAGGACCCTATCTAAGGTTCAGAGGAGGCTGCCGAAACAGAAATAGAGAGAAACCACACTGCTGGATGCAGTGCAGTTAACAACGGGGAGAACTAAGGTTTGGAGCAGTGTTTGGGGCATGATATCCCCCAAATTAAGCAGATTCTGTGAATGCCTTAGTCACCTTTCCATCATCATAACTGCATGCCCGAGGTATCAATTGAGAAGGATGAAGGTTTGATTTTGATTTTGGCTCATGGTGATTTATTTTAGTTCTTGCTTACTTGGCCCTATTACCTCAATACCTGTCACTAAGCACTATATCATGGTAGCAACCAGAAGTCTATCTATATCATTATAGCCAGCAAGCAAAAGAGGAAAAAAAAAGATACGAGACATTCAGTAGCCCCTTCGAGGGCATGCTTCAGCGGATGTAACTTCCTTCGACTAGGGCCCACCTACTCTCTTTCCATACCACAAGGCTAGCTAGTGAGCAAGCATCCTACACCTCGGCCTTTGGGGGTAATTTGCTCAAATTAGTAATATGTGAGGGGAATTTTACATCCCCACCCATCCCATCTCTTACCCCCAACACGGAACTCTGCAAGCATGCAGATGAAGCATGCAGATACAAGCATGGAGGTGAAGCATGCAGATGCAAGCATGCAGATGAAGCATGCAGATGAAGCATGCAGATGCAAGCATGGAGAGCAGCTATTTGGTGGATGAAAGTAGACAGATAGTCCGAAAAGACCAGCTGTGAACTGAACAAAAAGGTAAACAATGCTATGGGACAATACACCAAAACAGAAGGAAGAGGATAGCATGAAACATGAACAAATAAGACACAGAAATAATATATGAGCTCTCGGGGATGTGAGGTGCCCAGAGGACTTAGAAATGAGAGCAGTAACACAGCATGGCTTGGAAGCACCTTCTCTAGAGTCCTGGATCAGAATCCCAGATCTACTGATGAGGGGACTTACAGCTACATGGCTTCCCTGCGCTCTAGCTTATATACTATATAATAGTAGTAATAGTAGTAGTAGTATTGTGTTATATACTATATCATATATATTATATTCTATTATATAATATATATTATAAAATGTTAAGATTATCACATGGCTAGTGTAAATATTGTTTGATGTTTAAAACTAGACTCTTATGTTGGTATACCTGAAAGGAATACAAAGAAAACATAGGGGAACACAAAATTAACTAAATTTCATAACAATAGAAAAGCACTGGAGGGCTGCTGAGCTGACTCAATGGGTAAAGAGTGTTTGCTGCACAAACCCAACGTCGTGAGTTCAAATCCCGGGAGTCACAGTGAAAGAACAGAATGAAGTCTTGAAAGTTGGTCTGTGACTCCTATTCTAGTCTCATGGCACACTCACACAAACACACTTTACACACACACATACACACACATACACACACACAGACGCAACTATACATGCATTTGTGTGCAAATAATAATAAAAATAAATAAATTTTATGTTTTAATTAAACAGTATGTTTCAAATGCCAAGTTACTTAGCAGCCTGGCTGCTGAGGTTTTATACCATGAAGGAAAGGATCTTGCAAGTTAAGTTTAGCTTAATTACAGAGAAGTGTAGAAAACTGTTCCGTGCCTGCTCTCCTCCCTGGATAAGCTGCTTTCTCACTGTTTCTGACATCTTGAAAGGGACGCGATCTTCCTAACATTTTTCTAAACTGTATTTCCAAGAGTGTTGATTTAAGAACTTTTTAAAAGAATGTTTATATAGGAAAGGTCTTGGAAAATGCAGTGTTCTTCTCAGCGGGGGAAAGAAGAATCCTGATTTGTTCTCCATAGAGTAAAGATACTTCCCATTCTAGAAGACTCAGGAATTCTCTTCTGCCACACACTCCACCACAGCCCTCTGTGACGCCTGCAGGTATCGGGTTCTCTCTGTGTAGCTCCATAAGAACTCACTGAGGTTTTGGCAACTAGGGAAAATGTTAATACTGTGGCTATTGTCATTGCCCTCTGTATCTGACCTAGGGCCTCATGCTTCTGCTAAGATGCGTAAAACTGTGACCAGGTGTTTACAAAGAGTGACATCTTTGGAATTATCGCATTCTATGGAGTAGATCTTTCATAACCTAACTGGATCAAATGAATATTTGATTAGTCAGTATCATTCACAATATGTAGTACATAGTTACTTCATTCCTTACTCATAATATGTTCTTTTAGAAAAATCTGTGTCTATAATAAAATCATAATTAAAGGTTAATGCTAGTGATCGTGGATGCTTAAATGTAGGGCATTCAGAATGCAGCCGCTGCCAAGGTGTGTCAAAGAAAAACACCATAAAAGACAAATTCTTCTTTTCCATCCGCCACATTCAGATGAGGTCACAGAATCAGAATACATGAGCATTCAGCTCTGAGGTCAAGACAGTGCCAAAGGAGAATCACCACAGCAAACGGTGAGTTCAAAACAACTCCGGCATTCTTAGCTCTGACGAGACCACGAACACTGCATGGGGTCACATTTTTTTAAAGATTATTTAAAGACCTAAATATCCCGCCAGCTGATGGTTCTTCTAAACTCATGAGCCATGAGCTCACAGAATAAGCACACAGGATACACTCTCTCCCCTACTGTGGCCATGGAGGAAGGGAGTCTGCGTTCTCCACTCCACCCAAGCCTGCCTCCTCTGGGATAACATGTTTCTGCCATCTGGCCACTTGTGAAGGACTTGTAGAAACTGACATCTGAAATAGCTTGACGGGGATAATTAAACCTAATCAGTCTTGGCTACTTTCCCCTATGTCATAATACAAGGGTGGAATTATCTGCTAGACATGGTTGTTTTCCCAAGTGGGAAACATAAAAAAGTAAGGAGGTGACTTCTAATGTTAAGACAGCAACATTTCCCCCCAGCAGACCAATGAGCACCGTACTTCTGAGGGCGTTGCCATCGTCCTGCTGCAGGGAGGGGCCATCCTTCCTCCTCCACTTTCCTTACTCAGTCATTATCAAATAGACTCACCTTGCTGAAATAACAGGGTACTTACCCTCCGGCGGATGTTGGGAATAGGAAGCTGCAGGAATGGCAAACAGTAGGATGTTAGTGTGAACGAAAAGGGCGGGGAGAAAGATTTTATGTTTCTGCCCCTTATTGACCAAAATTTATGTTAAGTTCCAAGTGTGACATATATTTCCGGAGGAAGGAAACCAACCCAACAGTAGATACTTTAAGCTGGTAGAACTGGAGCCAATGGATAGATTTTTCCAGGTTGAACGTTTTCCTCTACGGTTTTGACATAATCACATCGCAGCCACCAGCACCTGAAGCAACTCTGCCAAAGTCACAAAATCAGGAGGGGAGTCAGCCCAGAAAGTCTGAAGCGGGATGGATTCTGAACTCACGAGTGAAGTTTTCAGTTTCACAGACATCAAAATTCTGTCCTTTGTGAAGATTTTAAAGGGACACAGATGGGACCCGTGGGGGAAGAAGTTGTTTGAAGCTGCCAGAAAGAGACATGACATTCTGTCTTCATGCGCAGAATCATAAAGCATTCGAGGAATACCATCTACTGAAGTGTGTCTCGGTGACAGCACTTTGAGAAGTGGGCAGCGGATGTCACAGTCGAATAGAACAGTCATTCCCAAGATCTAAGGGAAGAACTTGAGTTCTAAGTTTATCTAGAATTTTTTTTTCTCCCAGGTAGAAGGGGGATCTGTATCTTTCACTAAGGAATACTTTTGAGATACAGGAAACCATGACAACATCGTGTACCTTTTCAGTTCTTAGTGCTTGTGTGACTTTGGGCTTGTATGTCACTGACTAGCCTGGCTGAGGCTCTGTGAGTTGCAATTTAATTACATTTGGCTCAAATCAAAAACTTACCAGATCAGGCCAGCTGGCCTGGGTCTGAAAAAGCATGGGATAAAACCTGACTCTCTGAACATAGCGGATAATGAGGACTACTGAGAACTCAAGAACAATGGCAATGGGTTTTTGATCCTACAGCATGTACTGGCTTTGTGGGAGCCTAGGCAGTTTGGATGCTCACCTTACTAGACCTGGATGGAGGTGGGTGGTCCTTGGACTTCCCACAGGGCAGGGAACCCTGATTGCTCTTTGGGCTGATGAGGGAGAGGGACTTGATGGGGGAGAGAGAGGGAAATGGGAGGCGGCGGCGGGGAGGAGGCAGAAATCTTAAATAAATAAATAAATAAATAAATAAATAAATAAATAAATAAATAAATAAATAAACAAACTTACCTTTGTTGTCCAGCTTATCCCAACCATAGAAAAAATGGTGAAATAGGTCTAGACTCATCAGAAGCCAACTCTGAATTTTCTTTGTTTTCTTTCCTGCATTTTCTACTAACAGCTTTTTCCCTGAAGATAAAATCATGCCCACTAGTGTGCTGCGTATCCCCTCCCAGCTCTGCCGCCAGACATCAGAGTGCTCTAACCCAGGTTGTAAATGTAAAACGAAATTCTTCAAACTCAAGACAACCTTTTGGTTGGTTGTCTTGGGCCTTAGAGCCATTCTCAGGGCTATACAGAGTTGGGGAACAGTGGGTAGCAAAGCCCAATGACAACGTGGTGGGAGGCGTAATGCAATTCTCTCAAGTAATCACTACTTCCTGTGTTAGGGGAGGTTTGCTTCTACTGAACACAATATGGCATATGCTATAGTCATCCATTGATCTCAAAATGATTGATCCTTTATTGTCAGTTACCTTTGGTTCTAAAAAATGGAAAATTCTAGAAATAAACCAGTCATAAGCTTTTTTAAATAATAGAATCTTATTCTGAGGAGCATAAGAAACCCTTGTTCCATTTCCACTTTTTCACACCAGGAAAGAATATGTTCCCCCGTTCATCATGCAATCGGTATACCCTTTTGGCCATTGGCCACCTGGTAGGTGTCTAAAGTTATTGCTGGATACTGCAATATCATGACGATCTGTTGAGAACCACCCAAAATGCAAAGATAGTTGTGCTGACAACTTTTATAATATATTGTTGTGAATGTTAATCTCGTAAGTACCTAACTTATAAATAAAATTTTATCTGGCATATGTACGCATAGGAAAATAAGGTGTATATAAGGATACCTTAGAGAAATGCAAGTTGATCCACGCATGAGAATCATTAAAATAATACAAGCACATCCACTGGCTTCCTCCATACATTGTAGATGACCCGACGCCCTCCTGAAACAGACACACACATAAGACATAGGTGGGGGCCTAGCCAGTTTGGATGTTCACCTTCCTAGACCAGGATGGAGGGGGGAGGACTTCGGACTTTCCACAGGGCAGGGAACCCTGACTGCTCTTCAGACTCGAGAGGGAGGGGGAGAGTTGGGGGGGGAGAGTGGGAGGAGTGGGAGGCTGGGAGGAGGCAGAAAATTTTTTTTTCTTTCTTAATAAAAAAAAATTAAGAATAAAAAAAAAAAAAGACATAGGTGGGGAAAGTCTGGCAATGCTAATAACGAACTTGTTACCTAGTCAAGAGCAGAGAGAGGTCTGGCAGTTTCCAAACAAGTACTTCTTTAGAATCAAAACTGAGTCTTCATGACACTATAACTGGTTTGTCAAACTCTGAAGAGGAGAGGCAGCACCAACCCTAACTGGAAGCTTTTCAGAGTGGCCCCTGTATCTGAGCTACTTGGAAATCCTGGGATCCCCAGTCCTTCCCTTCCCGCTGCCCTGAGAGTTGAGCTTCTATCTCCAACAATTACTTGGACTTTCAGACACTGAATGATAGGGCTTACAGACTTATTTCAGTTTTAACCCACGGCCTGGATGGGAACTCGTCTTACTTCTTTCACAGGTGCTAACAGAAATCAGTTTATTAGAAAGCAATCTTGAATGAGAAGACATTTTTCCACCAAGGTGTGGAAATGGAAACCTCCAAACTGTACTTATTTCAACTTAGAGAAAAAGTATAGTCATTCGTCACATCACAAGAATTCAGCCAACAAGACTGCTCCCATCAGATAGATCATAATGCAACTGGACCTTCACCATCACCTGGTGACATCACAGCTACTCTGTAACCATTGCATAGCCATTGTTCTTGTGCTGGTAAAGATGCGGGTGTTCACGAATCTACCGCACTTCCTGCTGAGAGTTTAGCATGTCCTGGTATGAACAGTATGTAACATCTGATGTTGCTGACAAGTGACATGTGACGGGGTTATAGATTCAAGATACTGTACTTCCTACTATTTCTTCAAGGTAAACACCCACTTACACAAAAAGGTTTAGTGTAAAATAAAATACTGTGTAATGCCTCATACACCTTAAGTCAACTTTGTCTATTACGTTCACACATTACCATTGACTTTCTCCATTCAGGCTGGTGTAACTATCCTCTACAATGCTCACACAAGGAGAAATTGTAGTTGTCAGTAGGTACCCTGTTGTTAGGACACATATGTGACATCAGTTAATCTTTTGGGTAATAGCGGATCACATCCAGAGCTGAGGCCTTTCCAGCTTTGTCTCCTTTTCTCTCTGTGCTACAGTAAGCTCACTTCCAGAATCTACAAGACTTCAAAACAGCACAGGACTAAATGAAACCCAGAATGCGCTCTTAGATTCTAGAAAGAAAAGGAACATTAGTCAGAAACATGTGAAGCCGTAAACTGTTTACTTAATAATTATATTCCGATATTAATTGATTTACCTTGAAAAATGCTCTTTGGTGTTTAAGATACTAATAGTAAGGGAATGGGGTGACAGGTGTATGGGATTTCTGTGTGTTAACTACTATACAAATTTTTCTGTAACTCTTAAGTTTTCCAAGATAAAATGCTTCTATAAAATTTAATGAGAAAGGGAGTCTGGGCAGAAGTGTGTAAGGAGGACAAGACTATGCATGGACCAGTGCTGGCTGAGCTTGGGCCATAAGCACGAGGGTTTACCATACTACTTGACCTACTTTGGAGTGACTTAGAAATTGTTCATAATAATGGGCTGAGTAGGTTTAAAAAATTAGTCTTTTTACTTTTTTACACTTGGGCCCATGACCCTGACTAGATGGGTTAGTGTCATGGTCGCCATACAACCAGGAAGCTCTGAAGTCACTGATGGAACCAGAAGTGGCATGATAAATAATACAAGAAAGCCCACTTGGGTATGACCCTGAATGCCAAGCTCTTTGGCGGTCCTTCTCATGAAAAGGGAATTGTTCTCAGAAAACTAGAGGATGCAACCAAACAGCCAAAGTCTTCTATCAGGAAGTGTGTGAAGCTCATCGAGAATAGAAAGAAAACCACAATGTTTGGGTCCAATGATGGTAGATTGAACTTCATTAAGTTAAACAATGAAGCTCTGGCTGCTGTATTTGGTTGAAAAGGTCATGTAGGTGATAATCGTGACATCTGCTTTAAGGTTGTTGAAGGAGCCAATATGTCTCTTTGACCCTACGCAAGGCAAGAATGAATGCCCAAGATCATAAGAGCATACATTTTGACAATGGAAACACAGTAAAAAAAATTTCATATTCTGAAAAATATAGTAGTCTTTTCTATACTTTTATAAGTTACATACACTTTTAGGAGTCAAAAGGCATGGCTCTTTATTCCAGTTCTCTTCTTCTCCTTGTGGATAGTGAGGCTTAGGTGGTGAGGCCAACTGGTAGAGCAGAAAGACTAGGGAAATCACAGAGTGAAATATGACATTTTCATTAGACTACATGAAATTATTTATTCTTCTTTTATAATTTATTTTTTGATTTTTGACATAGGGTTTTGCTGTATAGACTTGTCTGTCCTGGAACTCACTCTAGACCAGGCTGGCCTTGAACTCATAGAGATCCTTATGTTTTATTATAAGATCTCAACCGTAGAATAACAAAGCACCCAGACAATAGGGGCAAGATAAAGCTTATTTCTTGCACAATTAGAGCAAGTATAGATGTTAGCTACGCAGCACTGTTAGCAAGATCCAGTGAGTTTCTAATCACTTCAGCTCCTTCCTGCCCTTGACAGTTCAATTCCCTTCTGTCAGGTCATCAGTTGACTTCTAGAATCCAGACCAGACACCTAGATCTCAAACAGCAGAAAGAGAGGGGTCAAGTCACTTCTCTTCAAAAACAACAACAACAACAAAGCCCTCTAACATCATTCTGTATGCCCTCTAACCTTTGTTTGACCCTCGTGTACCTATATGAAGCCGCTCCTCGCATAGGGCATGAGTCTAGAAAATGGTGTTTTAATTGCCCCCCTGGCCCTCCTCTATCAAAGCAGGGTTCTATGAAAGAGAGATTACACCGGTGAGGAAATTAACAGTCTCTCTACTGCAATCAGTCAGGAGAAAAACCTGAGCATGTCCTGGCAGCTCAATTCAAGCATGACTTATGCCCAAATTAATTATCCAGCCACTGTCATCAGCAAAGATCTGCAGGTATCTGTCATCCCACAGGCTCTACTCACTAGTTTATACTGAAATTTGACTGAAAGCTGAAACTAGAAAGCCAGGGGTGGGGCGGTGAGGTTGAGGTGGGGAGTCACCCTTCACAGAAAGACACCGTCTCCGCATTGGAAGCTCATATGTGTGGTTATATGTCAGCATCAGGTACTGGTCTACCTACCCCTGCTGCGGCTATAGTGCACTTTAAGCCTAAAATAGAATCGTTGTGGCTTTCTCCTGGTAATCTCTGGCCTCTGTGGGAAACCTTCTGGACCCCTGGCTAGCCTCCAGAGATATTCCTGTCCATCTGCCTCGGAGGAGACACATTCTGGGCTTGATGCCCACATTTCCACCTGCTGTTCATAGAGCAGAGAACTGTGTCTTTTGGGTCTGCCCTTCTGACTGATTATTCCATTACCTTTAGTTAAGTACACTCGAATGTCCCTCAGATACAAACTGTGAGCATCACATGTCTGGATGGCACTTACCTAGTAAACACGATGACATTTGCTAGGAAGGGACAATGACAACCGAGACAGAATTGAACTGGAGTTCTTCTTGGCCCTGGTGGTGACATCTTCAGAACTCATATGGACTTGAGATCTCTACTTTTTCTCTTATGTTGAATACTGGTATTGCTGCTCCCTCTACTTCTCTTACAGGCTTATTATAATACTCACCTACAATGAGATATTAGCTGACAACATACTATATTTGGCCAAAAGAAATGACTAGTTTTGCCATAATGAAAATATCAGTCAGATGGCTGTGGTGGCACACACCCTTATTTCCAGGACTCGGGAGGCAGAAGCTGGCAGATCTCTGTGAATTTGAGGCCAGCCTGGTCTACAGAATGAGTTCCAGGACAGCCAGGACTACACAGAGAAACCAGCTCAAAAAACAGAAAGACAAACAGGCAGATAGAAAGAAGGAAGGAAGGAGGTAGAAAGAAAGTTGAAAATGTAGCTACAGTCAAAACTGGGAGGCTGTAAAGGATGAGACAAAATGATCCTGGGAATTTTATTTCTCCCAGAAATTAGAGAGGAGCTGGTATTGTGAAGCAAATAACAAGTAAAAACTCAGAATTCCTTAGTTTTTGTTGAAAGAGGGAGCTTTATTTTATTTTATGCTTTAACTTACTCACCATGTAAGGCAATCCCTTTGATCTCGAGTTGGATTCACTGCTCAGCTTCTAGGATTTAGCATAACAAATTGCTTCCCATACAGGAAACAAAAGTCACTCAGGCCCCCTGACCAAGGCTGGGTTTTTATTTCATCTAACTTTACATTGTGACTCTGTCGAAGGCTGGAGAACAACACAACCCCCAATTTGACTGCAGAAATCAGAGAAGCCAGTAAGAGACTTCGCGGACCATTTGTGAACTTCCTATGTGACCCACAGCTGGAACAAAAGTGAGTCACTTTTCCTAATGAGATTAGGCCGTTCTTATTCCTTTCCCAAATCTAGAACTTCCCTTCCTTACAAAAAGCATGCACACCTCCACACAGCAGGAGGAATCCACTCCAGATGTGCAGGAGGCCTTGTGTGGTGGTGTCTGGTTCGGTTATCACAAGGGAAATTCTGGCAAGTGTTCATGGCGGTGTTTTGTTCTTCCCGGACTTGACACCAGCAAACTGCAATAAAATTCACCTGGATTCCATCCCATGACTTTTTGCTAAGAGAGCGAGAAAGTAAGATGAGAGACTTAGCTGGACGTTCACCAGACCACGAGGCAAGAGTGCGTGTGTTCTGGCGCGCAGGTAATAGAAAGATTTCAGACTCAAAGAGTAGCTCCAGGCAGAGCACCCGACGCTTGTATGAGGCACTGGGCTCCATTTCCCACCACTCAACACACTCAACACTGAGGATTAGGGGTTCACTGTCCCAAACACTATTCTAGGCTGCACGGAGGGAAGAAGGTTAAGAGAAACTGCCTCGAGTCCCGAGAACCTCAGATGACTGATGAGCAACACGGTTAATGAGAACGAAACTGCCCACATGCTCCCGTAGTATCTGACATCAAGCACCACTGTATGTAAAACACGGGGCGCTGTGATCTGCCTGTGTGACTGATGACTCCCCACAGGCCCCCTTCCCTACATCAAAAGCACGACTTGTCTGTCATTGAAACACAGAGCCCACAGCATATTCGATAAATATTAACTCAGGGAATGGAGTTAACAATAGCAGAGCAAGCTAAAGGAATGTAAGGGCCGGGGGATTTAAAATGCTGTCAACTAGAAGCCCGTTGGGTCTCTGGAAATTTATCAAGAGTCGATATTTCTTCCTTCTGCTGGTAAAGCATCCCTTTATATTCCTAAGGACCAATTTAGATTTCCTGCCCTTGTTAGCATTGCCTCCCGAAAAACAACGATAACCAAGCTTAGTCGTATCTCTTCTCTGGAAACCCATTGCTTTCATCTGCATCCTGTGCCTGCAGACGAAGGGACGAGGAGGTGTCAGCAGATGACTGCCCAGTGAAAAAGGGACTTCACCAATGTTCTGGTGGGCAGTGACTCTCTAAGGGGGAGGCAGAGCACTGCTAGGAAGAGTGGTCAGTCAGTCTCAGATAAGGGCTGGAACACCAAGGAAACTTCCATAACATGCCCTTAACATAAAGTTAGATTTTAAACGCCGTCAAAGGAGGGTGCACAGATGGGCCTCAATTCTCCAAAACTCCCACTTTGGGTATGCTTATAGGAAACATTAATACTCGCCATCCTAAACAGGGTAGTTCATGGCATAGGAGACATTGGTTATTCCCTCTCTCCCTCTCCTCTTTCCTCCCACCTCTCCCTCTCTCCAAGACACAAAACGTCTTACAGTATTGCAGTTGAACATACCCACCTGGAAGCCTTACCTTCGCCAGCCTAACTTTTATTCACGGGAAGCATCCTGGGAACACAGGCATGGCCTAAAACACTTTTCGAAATGACAGGTAAGATCCGAGCATAGGTTACTGTTCCAAACAGCACAGGTGGAAGAACCGAGGTCTAGAGATGGGGCGTTTGGAGAAACCACCCTGACACCAAACAGAAGGGGCAAACAGTTGTCCCCACAGTCTGACATTGAAGCATAGAGGAGGGATGAGCTTGAATCTACTCCAGTCTTTCCAGATCTTTCTGTCAACTTCCAGGGATGACCTCAGGGAACTCATTCAACAAAACCCTAGCTTGAGGAACCCCCAAAAATAAATACTCTATGCCCTTCAACAAATGAACTTTGTGAGAAAGATGAGAGAAAGGAGGAATTCGTCGTGCCAAGGATGTCGGAAATGGACTTTAACCTGCCCATGGTCTGGTTTAATTAGGGCCATGATGAGAATACACTAACTACATCAAAGTATTTATGAGACTATCAAGTCCTAAGCACTCTCTGGATGTTGGATGACAGCAATTGGTGTTAATCATTGTAGGTGTGACAATGGTACTATGGCTATAACTTTGTAAGCCATTATAGTTATAAAAAATTACACTAGCTTTATATGCAGGAGATATATATATATATATATATATATATATATATATATATATATATTCTAAGACGACTAAAAGCAAACCTTAGTAGGGAGTATCAATGCAAAAACAGAATATAACATAAAATAAAAAAATCAGGCTTTGGGTTTTTTTCCTATTTTTGAATTTTTTCAAGCTTTCTTAATTCAATGCTATTCAGATGTTAAGGTGTTAATGCTCGCACAGCCTGCCATGTAACTGTTTTGGGGATACAGCCTTTAGAAGCTGGGTTTAACCTAGTATATTAGAACTAGTATGTTAGAAACAGAGGGAGGGACATCACCGATATCCCCACTCCCCAGAGAATGAGCACACACAGAAGAAATGTCACCTAGGGACATAGGAAATACTGTGACCGCCAGCCAGGGTAAGATCCTTTAGCACTGACTTCAGACTTCTAGTCTAAAAACTGTGAGAAAATCAATTCCTACTGTTTAAGCCACCCAGTCACAGTGTGGTGTTTAGTTAAAAATAATGTAGGTCAAAGAGCCACGGTTACCTGGTGGACTTTTCTTAGTATTTTGTTCAGCACTTATGAAGCGTTTTTCTTATTATGCTGGAATTTGACATGGAAAAACAAATGCCATCATCAATATGGTCCTTTACATGACCATCAGTCAAGGGAATCAGGAAGGGGTCGTGGTAGAGGCTCTAGAAGAAAAAGTTTACTCTTAGGACCTATAGAGGCAGTGAAAGGACCATAGAGCAGGCCCAAGGAAGTGGTAGATTCAATGTAGATGGCAGCCTAAAGAGGGCCAGGACTTAAGGTGGGGGAAGGACTTTTGTAGGGGTTTGGTGTTGAGTGCACAAGGAACACAGGAGGAAATTCCACTAGTGTATTTAATATGGCTGGGACATGAATATGAGGCCCAGAGACAGGACTGACAGCAGAGTCACTAACCACCCTTGCAGGCCTGTCACTGGGCAGTTCAGCCGGAGGCAGCAAGCGCTGATACATTTCCCGTGCAAGTATTAAGATCCAAGAGCTGCCTCCTTTAAACTGTGTTTTTGTGGCTTGCTTTCTCATGCATTCACCTTCTGATTCATTAAAGGAAGCCCCATGTGCTGGCTCTCAGCTTCACGGGTAATCAGAGAGCCGAGACAGACAAATGTGACCCTAAGCTTTCTCCCTTCTCACTAGCAAAGGCAGACCAGCCCCACTTACTGGAGCTATTGGGGAAAATGTGTATCATCTCCATGAGGGCCACTTCAAGACGGCCTCATTTTCCTGGCTAAATGGATGCTTTCAACTTCTCCTCATTCTTATCATGTCAGGGGTCCCCAGGCACCCCTAATTTGATATGATTGGAAAGCTTACTTGAATTCACAGGATACATATAATCTGGCTATGGTTTCTCACAGCGAAAGGACATAAAGCTAAGTCAAAAAATAAGTGTACAAAGGGAACGGAGAGCAGAAACTAGGCCAAAACATCTATGAAGTTACAAGGACATACTCCTCTAACAATGGTATAACGTCTGTGCTACTACATGTACTACGGTAGCGCCTGTACTATGTGTACTACGGTACTACGACGGTAGCATACTGCCTGCACTACAGGACAAGGGGCCTGGAGATTGAAATAAACACACAGAGACATGGGTCACCCTTGAATTCCCCAAGAATCCCCCCTTTATTGTGTTCCAGGGCAGCTTATATAGGGATCCTTAACTGATAGCTACACCCCAGGCAGTGTCAGGCATGGGCTCCCTCTCATGGTGTGGTCCCCAAGTTGCACCAGTCATGTCGTTGGTTGCCCCCTCCCCCAAGTTCTGTGCCACCATTACTCCTGCACATCTTGCAGGCAGAACAGACCGTAGGTTGAAGGTTTTGTGACTGGGTTGGTGTCCCTGTCCCTCTACTGGAAGCCTTGCCTGGCTATAGATGATGGCTAGCTCTTCCCCAACCCTCTCAAGTTCCTTTGTCATGTTAATGTTTAATGAATTATTGCCTTAGATGTTGCATAAGAATTTTAAAAATCAAAAACTGGCTTTTCATTTTAACAAGTGCTGAGAACTTCACCCTGCAAGTTACGCATAGGTTTCTTCTAAGACATCTGTGGGTCACAGGTCGAGCCAAGGCCACTTGGTCACTTCAAGATATGAATCAACCATATGGGTATATCTGTTTCACTTCTCATTGACAACTTGTCTCTTTTCAAACCCAAAGCTGTTACTAGCAGAATCCCAAACAAAAGCAAATAAAACAGAAGCCTCCTTTGTCACCATTTCTGGCCCTCACAGGTTGGTATCCATACAAATTTTAGGACAGAAGCAAGTGAGAATTCCCAGGCATCATTGCTTGGCAATAGTTTGGCTCTCTTTTACTGATTGCTTTGGGGCTGACAGCTCACCCGCGTTTTGAAACAGACACCCTTTAATTTCACCTTTCACCCACAGCATTTTAATTGCCCTACAATTAATATACTTCTGGCTGAGCTCCCAAGAAAGAGTGGGATGAAAAGACAGAAAAGAGGTTGGCATGGTCATCCTTCACAGTCCAGATTCCCCTCCATATTTGTACCTGTGTGAGAATCCCAAATCCTGACTCATTCCACCTAATAATAGGTCTCCAAACACACCCAGCACCTCCTCAAAATATACACAGATACATGCATTCAGACACACGCTATTCTAACTTGGTTCTCTACTGTTGTGATATCCACCATGACGAAAAGCAACTGTCAACTGTCACTGGGGGACAGGGCTACAGGTTACAGTCCATCCCTGAAGCAAAGGGAAAAAAAAAAAAAACAGAAGCAAGAGCTGAATCAGAGACCCCATAGGAATGCTGCTTGCTGGCTTGCTCTTCTGGCTTTTACATCTCAGGCCCACCTGCCTAGGGATGGTACTCCTCACAGCGGACTGGGTCCTTCTACATTAATTAGCAAATCGAAATGCCTCCTAGATAAGCCCATGCATCAATCTGATTGAAGCAATTCTTCAAAGGGGTTTCCTCTTCCAGGGTGTGTTAAATTGGCAACTCTGCTCGTTAGTCTATGTTAACTTGGCACAAGCTAGAGTCAATGGAGAAGAGGTACCCTCAACTGAGAAAATGCCTCCGTAAGATAGGGCTGTAGGCAAGCCTGTAGGGCATGTTTTTAATTAGTGATTGACAGGGAAGACTGCAGCCCTGTGTGGGTGGGGTCACCCCTGAGCAGCTGGTCCTTGGTTCTATAAGAAAGCAGGCTGAGCAGGTCAGTAAGTAGCATCCCTCCAACATCGTTGCATCAGCTCCTGCCTCCAGGTTCCTGCTGTGCTTGAGTTCCTGTCCTGACTTCCTTTGGTGATAAACGGTGATATGGAAGAGTGAGACAAATAAACAAACCCTTTGCTCCCCACGTTGCTATGGCCACTTTGTCTCATCACAACCATAGTAACTCTGACTAAGACAACAACAAGAGCAACCACTGATACATCATCTCATTGAGCATAACTTTCAGGACTCACCTTCATGAAAAACTTAGTCCCATGACTTATGATACCCCAATCTCCCTGCATGTCTGCATGCATTTGGTAAACCCACATCTAATTGGGAGGTGTGGACAGGCAACACAACACAGAGACAAAGACAACAAACATTCAGATAAAGTTAAAAAGAGGGGAAAAAAGATAGAAAAACTAAGAGATTTTTCTTTGTCCTTGAACGGTCCAGCATGACCTTGGTCTAACTTTAAATTCTCTGTAGAGGAAGAGTCAATGACTGCCCCAGCTTTATTGATGTTTTTCCACTATGGGAAGTTCATATACCACTTAGAAGCTCTCCTCGACACAAAGGGGGCAGGGCTTGTGGGGAAACATCATCTGTCTTGAACAAGTTTTATTTCAGTCCCATCTTGGGCACTACTGAGCTCCTTGCAATCATTTTAGCATCCTCACAGGGTGTCTTTCCTCTTTGAGCTCCCCTTACAAAGCCCTATCCTAATGTTACTTTCCAATTGCAGAGAATTAAAACGCCAAGCCTGGGGCTGGAGAGATGGCTCAGTACTGCTGTTCTTCCAGAGGACACTGGTTCAACTCCCACTACCCATCTAACAGCTCAAAAACGTCTGTAATTCCAATTTCAAAAGATCCAAAAGTTCCCATGGCAAAACACTAATGAACCTAAGAGGAGGAGGAAGAGAAGGAGGAGGAGGAGGAGGAGGAGGA
>NC_022020.1:41794785-41795891 GCF_000317375.1 Microtus ochrogaster | reverse complement strand
CATCCTCATGCTTTATTTGTATTATTGATCACCAGCCTTTGGCTACAAACTTTACATATAGGCTCAGCGAACTTCCACAGTCAGTTTCTGGTGCAGTGGCGTCTTCTTACAGCCACTTCATCCATGAGGACACGGTGGCTCACCAACTTGAAGCACAAGTTCTCCTGATTTCCATTGTGCCATGCGATTTCCCACTTGAAAATTAGCATTTTCTGCACTTGAAATATCATGTACAAGTGTGATTAGACAGAAAAAAACATAAGGAAGTAGGTACTTGGCCAGAGGAGCGGCCCCTCTTCGCAGCACATTGCAAACTGAACAAAAATATGTATGCCTTCTTAGAAACCGAGCAGACATTTGTCCCATCCAAAATTCTTCCCCAGAAGTGATTGGCGGACACCCAGGACTCCAGGGTTTCTGTGACTATATATATTAAGAACAATTGGATGTTGTGGCACACGCCTTTCATCCCAGCACTGAGGAGGCAGCAGCCTGGTCACTGTGAGATCAAGGCCACCTTGGCCTACAATGAGATTCAGGCCAGCTAGGCTAAGATCTATAGTGAGACACTGTCTGGGGGTGGGGGAGAAACACGAACCCAGGCCCTATACTGGAATTTCACTACACAGCCTGTGCTTCACATGTGACCATGGGCTTGACTCTACATTAAATCTAGATTGCTCATTGACCATGCATACACTTTGAATTTAATTTGTTCCATTTTCCTTTGCTCTTCACACTGCATTTTACAGGGATTCTGCTGTTCATTTGCATGGTTTCTTTCCCTGGCTGCTGAATATCATCTTTCTAATTTCCAGTCCCCTCTCACAGAAGAGCCGCGAGTGGCCTCAGGATTGAGGCCCAATCGTGATTCTGCTGATCCATGCTATTTCTCTTCTTCATGCCCAAGGGGAGTGGTCCCAGAGTTAATATTTAGGGTTGAAGTGTGATCCCCATAAAGACAGGCTCAGTCCCTAGAGCTGGAAGCCAGGGACTGTGGCCACCTTTTGAAAACAGTTCTTTGAAGATACAATTAGAAAAAGACCAAAGGGAAGTCAGGGGTTTGAAGCTGCATTGGAGTGGGGTAAACTTTTTATTCAGTGTAA
>NC_022020.1:41754870-41794610 GCF_000317375.1 Microtus ochrogaster | reverse complement strand
GCAGGTGATGGCACAGGGATTAAAGCGAGGCATGCACAAGGCTGGACCACCAAAGGTGGCTGCTACTCTCCAGCAGGCAGGAACAAGGCATAGAATCGATTTTTCCCTGGAACCTTTAAAGGGAACGGGGGCCCTAAGGATTCCTAAACTTCAAGCTTCTTTTTAGCCTGGAAAATGAAATCTGTTTCTTCTTTTGCTCAAGGTCACACAGTTTGTGGTACTTTGCTTTGGGCATGTTTGAAAACTCAGCCAGATCACATCTGGATACAGACATTATAAATCCAACCACTCCCAGGACTGGAGCTGCAATATTTTGCAGGTTTAAATGGATCAAGCTTATAATTAGTAGCTTAACTTTCTGTAGCTAACATTTCTTACTTTCTTTTTGAACCTGTGTATCCGTGAGTGGTCCATGCCTCGCTGTTTGGGTGTTTGTGTGTATGGATGCACAGGAAGAGGTCAGAGGTTGACATGTAGCATATTTCTCAATCACCCTCTACTTCTCTTACGGAAATGGGGTCTCTCTGAACCTGGAATCTTACTGTTCAGCTAGTCTCCCTGGCCATCTTGCCCCAGGTTTGCCCTGGGTCCACCTCAGGACCTGTTATTCATCCATCCATCCATCCATCCATCCATCCATCCATCCATCCATCCAGTAATTCTGGGGATTGTACCTAGTGCCTTGGCTATGCTAAGGAAGCATTCTTCTACTGAGCTACATTCCACCTCCAACCATCGGCTTTATTAAGTGTAAGTCTTAGGTATTCAAACTCCAGTTCTCACGCTAGTGTGGCAAGCAGTTTGGCCACTGAGCTGTCTTCCCAACTCCCCATCTTGACAGCTTTATACTGACTAGAGTGACATCAGGCATCTGACAGTATCTCCCACACATGGCCTCACACCAGTGCCTCTGAACTTTGTGGGGTATTCATACCATCTGCAGGGCTGTGAAGGACCCCAGTACCCGATCATGACCCAGAGTGGTTCTGTGAGAATCCCTAGTCCTGTGTAGGCAACCCAGGCAGGCATATTGCTTAACGTTTTCCACGAGACTCCAATGATTTCTAGTCAAGTCCAATAATCTTCAAATTCTTTAAATTTTGTCTAAGGATATCAGATGAACCACTGCTTTATAACAACTTGTATCATCACAGGCTGCTTGATAAAGTTTTATTGAAACATAGCCATGACTGCTGATGTACATGCGCAGGTCCATGTTCTGGTTACAACTATAGAGTTGAGTTTTGCACCAGGGACCCCCAGTCTTCAAAGCTCCAACCATTTATTATCTGCCCCCATGAGAAGTTTATAGAACTCTGAAATTTACCTGATTCATTCTTCCTCTCATGGGGGAGAGTTAACAAATGGTTTTGCACTTAGTAGGGCCTCAGATGAATTCGGCTAAAACCAAGTGGCTACAATGAACTAAATTAAATTGAATCTTCCTCAGCATATTATCTGAAAAGAATCCATGCTGTTATGTCTCCCTTGAGTATCTGCATGTTAATAAGTAACTCATAAAAAAGGTCCCAAAGCTTTTATTTGAAGAAAGAAAGGAATTCCTAATTGTCGAGATTGCAAGCACCTGTAATTATAAATGTGTCATTCCATTGCACTCAATTGAGACATCTCTCCAGGAGACTCTCAATTTAAACCAGCAGGCTGTGACCCAGCTTACCTGAGAACAAACTCTACTCAGCTGAAACTTGCTTGCTACATGCCTTGGTAGTTCCTCCTGGGAAGACCAAAACCAAAGCAAAATGGGACTGGAGAGATGGTTCAGAGGTTCAGAGCACCGAGCCAGGTTCAAATCCCAGCAACCATGAGGCAGCACCAGGCATGCAAGCGGTACACAGATATAAATGCAAAACACCAATTAATACACATAAAAATAAATATAAAGAAGGAAAGAAAAAGTATTCCAATTTTTGTTTTGCTTGTATTTTTTTTTCATTAGTCCAGCAAGCTTTTACTATGAAAACAAACAAACAACAAAAAAAACCCAACAACAACTTGGATTTTCATGAGCCCTTCGCTATGTTCCATTGCCTAATTTTCAGATTTTCTTCCCGTATGGACTTGACATTCTGTTTCTTCGCTGTGGAAAAGGATGCCAGCCTAACTAGGCTAGCAGATTTCATCCTTTAATCTTACTCTAGTGTATGAGTGCTAGGCAATTACTCCAAATTAAATCCCTTCCTTGTCAAATCAGCTTCACCGGGGAACTTCTCATGAACAGGTGCAAAGGCTCCTAACAGCCTCCTCACAAAGCGTGAAGGCCTCGCATTTTAGCCAGCTGACGTGAATGCTCGTCAAGGACATGAAGGAGGGTCGTTGAGAGGTGACTTGGAGGGTAAAGGCGTTGGCCACCAAGCGTGATAGAAATGAATTCGAGCCTCAGTGTCCAGCAGTCAGTAGAAGAAGAGAACCAATGTCTGCAAGCTGTCCTCTGGCCTACGTGTATATGTACAAACACAAATAGAGAGAGCGAATATGTGGTGTGTGTGTGTGTGTGTGTTACACTCTCCCTCCCCCCCACACACACACACATGGAAAAGGAAAGAACAAATATGATTCTTTCATGTACATTTGGGAGGCCAACCCCAAAAATAGAGAAGAGAAACTCACACTGGGGGCTACAGACTGGGTTTTCGATGCTGTTTGCCAGCCTCTGCCCTTGAGCAGCCTTCTGAGGGTCGCTCAGCATTGCTTTCCTTAAGTGTAAATGAGAGGTAAGAAGAACAGGGGTACTGTTAGGAACAGCAACCTGCAGTTCCTGTGAGATGTAGCTCAGTGTTAGTGTGCTTGTCTAGCATATGGAGGCCCCATGTTCAGTCCTCATAAAAAAGAAAAGTAAAAGAAAAACATTTAATCATATAATATCTAGTGTCTGGGGCTCAGAAGCCATTCAGTAAGCAAATGTTGTTATTTTTTTTATGGGATTGGGTAAATGGTTCCTTTCATATACAGTGTTACTTTATCTTCATGGGACACATATACATTGTGTTTTAACTTGGGCATGTTAGCAGAGCTGAGAGCAAATCGCTGTTGTCCTGAAATCTTCTGAGAGGCACCTAAGCTACAGCACATCCGGGTGGCGCAGCCAGGTGACGGAGGGGATAGATGGTAGCCAGAGGCTCTTGTCTTTCCCTGGCCAAAGGCTGTGCCTTCAGGGCACTGACTCCATGATTGCCTGGTCTGTGCTTCCAGTGGGTATGAACTCGGTCCTCAGCAGCCTTGGCTTTAGTAGAAGGAAAGAATTTCAGATACTACACAGGAAGAGGCTCTATTGGGTTCTGACCTGGAAGCAAGAAGAGTGAGCCATGAAACCAGTAGGAGGGAAATGTTTGGCCAAAGGATTGGGGGGTGGGAGATGAGGCTAAGAAGCATGATAAACTGTGAAATAAGGGAACCCATCTTACAATTATGCATTTTGGGTATTTTCCAGAGGCTTATTCTTCTGCATATATTCTTCCTTTTGAACGCAAATAAAAATGTGTATTTTCTTTTCTATAAACAATTATTTTCATTATAATACCAGTAACTATTGAGGGTAGATAAACAAGAAAATAGAGGAAAAAAAATACACTCTCAATTAGCTAGGTTTTTCTCCAAGTTGTCTTGATTAAATACTTCCAGTTGTGTCCAAGATTAAAATATCTATGTCGAGATCTGCAAGTTGCATATTTTAGCCCTAACTTCAGCTGGGATAATGTAGTGTGTGGTTGAGACTGACTTTGCATAATACCAAGTCTATGGCATGATTTTTAAATGGTCTTTATAATAAAAACCCCGAGTTATACATAAAGGTAAATGCTGATAGATCAGAGAAGCGGAGCAGCCAGCCACTACTTCTTACCTCTGCGAATCCTCAGACCGAATGGGCAATCCTGTCTCTAGGAATCCTCAGACTGAATCCTGAGATCCTGTCTTCTCCTGCATTATATTCCTCTCTCCACCCAGCCATATCACTTCCCATCACCACCTCCCTAGTGTTGGGATTAAAGGTGTGAGCCACCACCGCTTGGGCTTGGTTCTGTTTCTCTTTTAGACTGATTCAATCTCAGGTATCTCAGTGTGACCTTGAACTCACAGAGATCCCTTTGCCTCTGCCTTCTGAGTATTGGGATTAAAGGTGTATGCCACCACTACCCTGCCTCTGTGGCTAACTAATATGGCTAACTCCTCACTCTGATCTTCGGGCAAGCTTTTTTTGTTAAAGCACAAACAATATCACCATACCAGTCAGCCAGCACTCACTACCACCACCACCACTGTCCCTATCGCCATCAGCACCACCACCATCATCACCATCACCATTATCACTGCCATCATCATCATTATCACTGCCCCTATCGCCATGAGCAGCACCACCATCATCATCTCCACCATCACCACCACCACCACCACTGCCCCCACACTGTCACCACCACTGTCACCACCCATCGTCCATCTGTCCTGGGAGAACTCTGCAGCAGCACCAGCTTCAGAGACCTGGAAACTTCCCTTCTCTTTTCTTTCATCTCCACCTGAGACTTCATCAACGTTATCCAATTCTCGTTATTATTAAATGACATTCACCTTAGCTGGAATACTCTGGAAACCAACACTGGTTATAGGAAACGACTTAATCCAAGGCCTGGAAACGCTTGTACTCTGGTGAGAATAATTCCCACGTTTGCAGTCCGGAGGAACCTGTTTGCCAACCCTGCCAGCACTACCCCACAATTTTCCATGTTACAGAATCCTTTCATCTCTTGGAATCTCACTCACCTGCCCAGCTAGACTCCTGGTGTGCATAAAACAATAACGAGCATTTACACTGGGCATTTTAATCTTCAAAGTATTTGTGAACATTAACTAATTAATTTTCTCAACACTCTTGTAAGATTAGTGAATGCTACCTCCTCCCCTAAAATCAAACTAAAATCAAAACAGTATAAGCCAATTGAAACATTTGACATATCTCAAAAAGCCCAGACCTTCTCATAGTCTGGGAAGAGAAAATTGCTGATTGCCAGTTCAGACGTGAGCATGAAAGAAGCGGGTCAACCCGACAGGCTCTCCAATTGCACACAACGTGGTAGAGCAGAGGTTAGCTTATTAGCACCGTTGCTCTGTTAGCTCCAAAAGCAATAATGGAGTCAAGACTGCACAAGCCAGGGATCCCTGACAAATTCAAGGTCATCAACATGTAACCAAATAATGTGAAGGAATGGAAGTTTTAAAATTCATAAATATTTAAATTAATATTATAAAAGAAGAAAATATGTCTCAGAAAACAGTCACATGGGGCATTGAATTTAAAGGTTAGACATTAATAAAGACATTCAAAGTAGAATTCCAAATGACGGGTAACCATGATGAATTATAACAGCATTTCCCCAGGAGTACGTGCTCTAACACATACCTGTATTCACTATAGCAAAGAATGCTGAACGTAGAGCCATCAAATTCCGAAGAGTGGCAAACACACAGCTTTTATCACTCTTGGGAAAAACAATAAGTTCACTTGTTTAAACATCCAAAGCTAGAGATTACGTTTTGGCCCTCGCGCCTTGACTAGGTAATGAAACAGAGAATTCTAAGTTGTGAAATCTTCTGTCCTTAGCTAACTGAACTTCGTGATCTCCAGATTCTACCCTGAGAAGACCTATCCTGCTTGCTGCCATTCTGGCTTGTCCACCCAATGTCAACTGTGGCATCTGCTCACTGTCCTACCTTCTACTGAATCTGGAAGTTAAGACGAACGGATGCAGTGGCAAAAGTGCGCTGGCTTCCCGGGAGCAGAGCAAGGACAACAATAATAGAACAATCTGTTGTGTGCACACATACGTTGCAGATGATATAGTCTGTTCGCTCCACATACTATAGGCAGCGAGTAGAGAACAGAACCTCCTATATAAGGCAAAGGAGTACGGACTTGAGCAAAAGGGCTGACTTTGAATCATAATCCTATGGTATGCTAGCTGTCTTCATTACTTCTTTATTGCTCTAATAAGACACTGTGACCCAGTAACTTCTAAAAGAAAGCATTTATTTGGGACTTAGATTTTCAGAGTGTGAGTCAGTCGCTATCACTGTGGGGATCAAGGCAGCAGGGCAGGGAGGCAGGCATGGCACCAGGTCAGCAGCTAAGAGCTCTCATCCTGGGATGTAACCAAAAGACAGAGAGCTCACTGGAAATGGTGTAAGTCTTTTGAAACCCCAAAAACCCACTCCAACAACACACTTACTTCACCAAGGCCACACTCCTGATTCTCTCCAAACAGTTCCACCAAGTAGGACCAAGTATCAAAATAAATGAGCCAATAGGGTCCATTCTCATTTAAACTGCCATATTAGGTGTGTGTTCCTGAGCAGAATGAATGATATCGATATAGACGCAGGTGTAGGTATGGATGGTGATGATTCTTTGATCCTGAGGTCTGAGTGTCCCTGAATGAAGATAATGACATAGCATTGGTCCAGATTCCTCCTTGTAAGAAACATTTCCCTGACGACATACATATCCACTTCTAATGACTACTCCCATTCTCTACTCTGCTGAAAGATTCATCCGTAGTCTTCCCGACCCCTTCACCTCAACCCTCTTCCAGTACTCTATTGAAATGTCTCTTTTTAAAGTCATCTTAGAAAAAAATATTATTCTATTCTCAGTCCTCATAGAACCTAGTCCATAGAGCTTAGGACTTAACTTCCTCCCTGAAATGGGGTTCTCTCTTGATCCTCTGACAGTAGTGGCCCCTGTTTCCTGTCACCTCCATGGTGATTACATTCTATCTATCTCCTCTTTTGACTCCTCTGTTTCTGTCTGAATTCTAAATATTAGTGTCTCTAAGGTCTCTTTCCTTGTCACTATGCCTTATTAATGCCTAACCCCTGGGCAATTTGACTACATTTTTATGGCTTGAAATGTTCACCTAGGCCGCTTCTCTATGTTTCATGTTAACAAATCTGACAGCCAGCTCAGCACCTATTGGTTTGGGTTGGGTTGTTTGCTTGTTTGTTTGTTTGCAATATTTATTTTTAATCTATGTATATCTGCATAACTGTGTTTTGCGTCTGCGAGGGTATCCACAGAGGCCAGAGGAGGAAATCTGATCCTCTGAAAATGTAATTACAGCTGCCCAGTGAGGGAACTGGGACCCCAAGTCTAGTACTCTAGACTACCACACACGCTTAACCTCTGAGCATCTCTCCAGCTCCAACATCTGTTGTTTCATAGTAAGAACCATTTAAAACTCAGGTCACCCGATATAACAGCAATTGTGATGTTTCTCCACCAACCCATCTTCAGTCCTGGCCTCCTCCTCATTCTCTCCATCTCTCTGAGTGACAACGCTTTTCATCTAGTGGCTCATGCTGATGACCAAGGACGCGGTTTGGATTCCCTCTGCCCGAACTCATCATCTCTTCGGCTCCACTCACATTTCCAGTCAGAAGCTCTGCTGAATCTATGAAGCATTATCCTGACTCTAATCACCTCCCCAGATGGTCTTCACCTGGACCATCTCGTCTCTGGCCTAGTGAACACTTACCTGGGTTTCCTACTGTCCATCCATTTACCTCCCTGTAATCTATTCTTCAAATAACAATAAAAGTATTATTTTCAAATAAAACCCATTTAGCTTTATGCTTATTCTATAAGCCACCAATGATCTCCCAGTGCCCTGATTAAAAAAAAAATCGAAATTCTATCAGATCTTAAGAGTCTTCCATGAATTAGCACACCCTCTGTACTGACCGTGGCCTTCTTTTTGGTATGTGAATGCAGTAAGCACACCGGACTTGAGAGACTTTATACTTGCACTTGGCCCTGTTGAGGAATTCTTCTCTCAATTTCCACAAAGCTCCATCCATTACCAAAGATCTCACCTCAAATGGCAGGTCATTAAGGAGATTTTATTTCACATTCTATGTAACATCATCTTATATACATACAGAGAGAGAGAGAGAGAGAGAGAGAGAGAGAGAGAGAGAGAGACTTTCTTCTGTATAAACTTTTCTAATTTTTCAAATTATATCTTATTATCTGAAATTACAACAGTCATTTCTTCATATCTTCTTTCACTATCTGATGTATTTATAAAGATCCTTCTCTGCATTCTTCATACAAAGTGTGTTCCCATTTTACCCAGAGGTATGCATTAAGAGATTTTTATATTGTTTTTGCTTTTATAAATGAAAATCTAACCCTAATTGGCTTAAGGAGTGTAACCTATGAGTTGAAGCGTAGGTTTAACTTACGGCCCGACTGGAACCAGGTGCCTGTAATTGACGTATTAATGTTGTGTTTCTCAGTATCAGTTTCTCAGTTTAATTGCTTTATTGGTTGCATTCTTAGGAAAATTTGTCATGAAAACCCCAAGTAGTAAGTTCTCCTCAATAACGTGATCTTGACAGTGCTTGATCAAAGAAGGGGTGCTCTCGAGATGACAGTGCTTGGTCAAAGAAGGGGTGCTCTTGAGAAGACAGTGCTCGGTCAAAAAAAGGGGTGCTCCCAAGAAGACAGTGCTCGGTCAAAGAAGGGGTGCTCCCGAGAAGACAGGCTTTGTTTTAACCATCTCTCACCTCAACCTAAAGCTTTAGTGCAGAATAAATATTCACTAATATTTGCTGAATAAATTTACAAAAGAAGCCTTTTTCCCACAATCCATATTCCATCACATGATCTACTATGAGGTAAAGAAAAAAACCTCAGTTGGTCCATTTAAGGACCTTGGGCAATGCCAAGAAGCCACCTAGTTGACCATCCATGCTGCAGACAGTGCCATCAACTTCAGTGGAAAAGGTATATTGAGGAAAGAGAAGATTCTATTACAAATACTGGACTAGATGAACTGAGTTAAAGGTTAAATTAGTTCTTGTTTGTGAAAAAGTTTAGCCCACAACAGGGAAAAAGTATTATTTTCTAAAAATACTATTTCTTTTTCTAACACTTCACATGCTTTAACTTACATAAAACATAAAATGAATATTCTATTGCCTGGTTCCATCTATTAGGAAAACTTAGGAATACTGGAGAAGGGGGCTATGGACACTATCTGAAAAGCCAGCCCTGTACAAATCTCCCAGACCTGCAAACACAAGCCTGTTGAGTTTCAAGTGTCTGTTATGTCACTGACCCAAGGAGGATGCTGGAAAGCAATTTCTGATAGGCTTAGAGATCCATCTACTTAGCCATCCTGTTTGTATACTCATGGCAGACTTCTGTCTCTATTCTAAGCGGCTATGAGCTAAAACCTTTGTTTCATACGTTTCAGGGGATGGGAGACAGAACATGGGAGAAGGCTGTGCCTGCCTTCACTGAGGTTTGTTTTCGTCCAATCAAAAGTTGTTCTTATTTGTGCATTCAGTTATCCTGCGATCCCCACGTTCCTCTACTCAAGTGATCCTTCCATTTTCCAAAAGTTTCCATAGCACACACTTTCAGCAGCTTGAACGTCTCCCCATGCCTCAGTCCCAACACCATTCTTATCTTTCTAAAGAACAGAAGCTATCATGAGAAAACACCTACATATTCTCGCTGAAAAATAGACTTGTCTTCCTAGACGCAATTTGCTACATCTGTAGGGGAACCATTTGTGCTACAATCAAGAGTCAAGTCCAACAGCTGTGCCCTGGATGCCTCTACACCTTCCTCACGTCTCCCCTTGGCATGTATTCTTTTTCCTGCATCTTCAGTTTTCCTCTGAGTAGAACACCTTTAGCTTGCAAACACACTTGCAAAATCCATCATGATGAAATGTATCTATCCAGCAATCTATCTATCTGCTGTTTCCTCTTGAAACAATATGCATGTGAAACTGCCCCCCCCCACACACACACACCAGCTTCCCTTGGTGGGATCCATTTTAAGCCAGTTCATGAGGATTTTTTTTTTTCATTCCTTCAAACAGCTTTCACCAAGGTCACCACTGGCCTCTCTATTGCTAGACCCTGGGACTCCATCAGTGTCAATTCATACAGAACATTTTTAACAACAACTCCTCGCAGCCTTCTTCGTTTCCAGGTCGTCTTAGTTAGGATCTCCATGGCTGTGAAAAGGTGCCATGACCATGGCAACTCTTATAAAAGAAAACACTTACTTGAGATGGCAGCTTACAGTTCAGAGGTTCAGTCCGTTACTCTCATGGCAAGGGAGTACGGCAGCACACGGGCTGTCATGGTGTTGGTTACATCTCCATCAGAAGGCAACAGGAAGTGCACTGTGACTCTGATCAAAGATTAAGCAAAAGAGACCTCAGACCCTACCCCCACAGTGACACACTTCCTTCAACAAGGCCACACCTCCCAATTAATAGCACCACTCCCTGTGAACTTATGGGGACCAATTGCATTCAAACTACCACACAAGATATCACTTTCTTTTTTCCTTTTCTATAATTATGTGGGTCTAGTGGGGATGTTCATGTGAGTTTGGTGCCCACAGAGGGGAGACGAGGGTATAAGATGCCCCCGGATCTGGAGTTACAAGGCAGCTGTGACAACACCCCCACCCCCTGTGCGTGCCCTCAATATGTGCTGGGAGCCAAACTCGGATCCTTTGCAAGAGAAGTATGAGCTCTTAACTGCCGGGTCATCTGTCCAGGTACCATCTTCGTCTTTTGATTTTTCCCCTTAACTAGCTGTGTTTTCCCACCCAGTCCAGACAGTTTCAGACTGCTTTCTTTTGAATTGCCAATTGATGTAACTAATTTTATAGTAAATAGCCCCATTTAGGATGTTAGTGGGATTCCCAAATTTAGTGTTTTTTGAAACTCCCTCCAACTAAATATTTGACTCCCCAGAATCTCAAACACATTCCTTCCCATCTCAGTTAACAATGATGTTTTTCTCCTAGTCAATGAGAAAATTCCAACCTTCAGTGTATCAGAAAATGACCCCTCCAGCCCATTCTAGCTGCTCTAACTAGGGCAGATCTATGCCTTGCATAAATTACGTTAATAGCCTCATTACATGCTTGGTTCTTTCAGACAGGAGTCAAGAAGACTTTTTGAAAAAAAAAAAATGTAAGCCAGGTCCATTGTTCCTGTGGTCTAAATCCAGTGGCTTCCTAACTCTCCTCAGTCAGAGTCCAAGTTCTCTAGGAGGAAAACTGGGATGCATAGGACCTAAGGATCTGGCTGCAGGCTACCTTCCAGACAATTTCCTCCCTCATTCACTCAACCCTTGTCTCTTCCGGTTTCTGTGTCTCACTGATCAAGCCACCTTCATTTTCTGCCTCGGTCTTTTATCGATACTATGTGTTTGATCTGGTACACTCTGCCCTACCAACTTTATATTGCCCCTCAAAACTTCATGACCACTATGTCCAAAACTATTCCAGCTTTTCCCTGTACAAGACTCATGTTTCCCGGGTCACATTACCACTGTGTGTATATATATATATACTCACCAGTGTATAAATGTGAGGCAGAAACCACACCAGACATTTCATCAGCAGAATTTCACTATGACGTATCATTAACTGATGAGAGGTGGTTAGCCAATAAGTGGAAGAGGTGAAGAGGTAAGGGAGCTAAATGTGGTGTGTGTGGCTGAGCAGCAGTCAGCTCTATGCTAAAGAATGCAGAACGAGTACACGAGAAGCAGTGCAGCTCACCTCCCTTGAGTCCAAGGCTCACAGCTCTTCAGAGAAGACGTGGCTAGCTAGCATAGAGAGGAGCATGCACTCTGAAGGTAGGAAACAAATCTGCCAAAGGGTAGAGGCTCCCACTCGTCTTTGGCAGCAGCCAGCTTACCCTGAGGGATAGGCAATCAGATCTAGACTCTAGAGCTGGTCCATCATGTTTGAGGGATGTGTGCAGTCCAGCATGCTATGGCTGGAGGGTATGGGCACACCAGCAAGATGTCAGGTGACCCTGGTGGAAAACAGAAGGACTTGAAGGGCAGGGCTTCAACTGGCACACATGGCTGAGCCCCTCTCTGAATTTTTAGAATGGAAGCCTAGGCCTTTGAAAGGAACTTTCCTTATGCCTCTGTTACTTTGTCCTGTGTGTCTTCTTATTTAGCATTCTGTGATCCAACAAAGGAGAGAGAATCCCAGGGTTTTGCTCCAGTATTGAAAGCAGAACAAAGGAAGAAGGGATTGGAGAAACAATAGCTTCCACACTTTACATGATTATCTTTTCATTTTTAAATTTATTTTATGGGATTGGTGTTTTGCCTGCATATGTCTGTGTACCACATTCACGAGTCACGAACAACTGTGAACCACCATGTAGGTGATGGGAATTGAACCTGGGTCTTCTGGGAGAGCAACTTGTACTCTCAATCACTACGCCATCTGCCCAGGCCACGCAGATATCTCTTTCTATGCTGTTTCTAACCCACCATTCCCAAACTGAAGTTCTTTGAAAGCAGACAAGTCTATCGTGTTCAGCATGCTACTCCAGCATCTAACACGGTTGCCAAGATATAGGAGCTATTCGATCAAAACCAATTAAATAAATATATAAATATATGGCCTGGATCTCTTCAGAAGCCATTTGTCCTTTTTATTACCTGGCATTGCCTCCCTCATTTTCTGGCAATCATGTCCCAATTTCCTTTGACAAAAGTCACTTTTTTTTTTTTGACTCTCAGGCCATGGAGGTGCATTAAATACATCAACTGTGAATCCCGAGTACTGGGGCAATTAATCTTATGTTTATCCTTTAGCCAGGGAGAGTCAAAGCCAAATGTTTTCAAGAAATTGTCCATAAAAAAGAGCCCAGGATGTTGAGTATTTTGTGGTTGAAGAAGTAAGCATGGCAGGAATCCATCATCGTGAGACACTATTGGATGTTAGAGCTGGCACATGTAACAGCCCAGGACAGACAGGAGAAGATGCTAGATACAAAGTGTAATAGTCTACATCTAGCTAATCATAGGCTCTCCAGGAATGTTAGTCAATAATTCAATTCACAGTTTACTTGTCCCGTTTGACTACTTTCTCTGTCCCTTAAAATTGGACATGTTCTTTTATACTTTCTAATAAATCTCCAATCTCTTTTTGGATCAGCGTCCTTGCCTTATGTCTTATATGGCTTCATCAAGCCCTTGATCTCTCCAAGGAACAGGTTCAGAAATGCTTACTAAGCAAACTACACAAGCACCTGGCATATTTTTTGAAACTGTCTCCTCATTTAACTCTATGTCTTTTTTTTCTGGAATCTCTTCTCTCTGTATATAACATTATAGATAGGAGAAATGAAATATCTAAGCATTTTTATCTTTATCCTTAGATAATCATCAGAGATGAAGAAACAGCCTTGAAACTGACGGCAAATGTAAACATAGCTGACGTGGGATTCCCCTCTGCACGCTGGGAACATGTTTTGATACCATTGGCTAATAAAGAAGCTGCTTTGGCCTATGGCAGGGCAGAATATATCTAGGCAGGAAAACTAAACTTAAGCCATCAGGAAAAAAGGGCTGCATGCTTTTCATCTGCACTTATAGTACCTGAGACCACGCCCAGAATGGTCCGGTATCTAAAAGGCTGAAAGTTACCACGCACATCTCGAAATCCCTGTTTCTATTTTACAGTCGCAGCCGAGTGCAGGCCCTAGAGTAGGACCACATCAGGACACAATGAACAAATGACAGTCGAGTTATTCAGCAGCTGATTTCTCCCTGGCAGAGGAGCGGATTCTGTGGTGGCCCACCCAGAGTGGCATTTTAGGGTGGACAATAAATCCCACAGCTGCTAGGAAGCTCACTCCCTGGTAAAGAACAGCTCAGATGCTCATTAGAAACTCTTTTGCCGCAGGAAGTGTCTCGTTCAAAGTTCAACACTGTTTCCAATGGGGATCATAAAAGTCCCACTGCCTGGCCTTAATTTGATGCATCTAAAAAGCTACCATAATTCCAAGACCCCATTTAAAAAAAAATAGCTGAAACCACTGCCCTTGCTGGCCACTCTATTCAAGATCTCTTTCATAAAAGAGCAGCACAGTAAACTTTCTGGATACAATTCTCCGCTTAAAAGAGAAAAGACATTAAGCGAAGATGAATAGCCTGAGTCTTTCCATAAGACAAGGAGACTAAAGCTACAATGGAGATCATCACAGATTACTATAAAGCCACAATGTTTGGATTCAGATGCCGCTGGCAGGACACCCAAACCATTGGCTCTTACAGTAGGAGGAAAATAGTATTAAAGTCTTACTGTTTTAAAACTTGGTGTTTTACAACTGATGGTCTGCCTTCACCAGTCCCAACAACCAAACCACACTAGAGATAAATTAAAGATTTAAACAACAAGATCTAAGATAGTTGTATAGCTAGACAGATGGTAAATATCCACACATGCTCATTTATTGCATCATCTTTCTTCATAGAGCCATAATTAATACATCATTGGCTTTATTACATTGATTTGGGCTGGATTGAAATTCAAAGCATAAGGCACTGATACTCGAAAGCCTTGAACATTAATAGTTCAATAATGAGTAAGAAACTAGCGTAGTTTGCCCTAGCTAGGGTTCCTGTTTGCTGTCATGAAACGCCATAACCAAAGCAACTTGAGGCAGAAAGAGGGCTTGCTCCTCACAGTAGGAAGTCAGGACAGGAACTCCAGCAGGATGGGAACCTGGAGACCGGAGCTGCTACAGAGGCCATGGAAGAGTGCTGCTTACTGGATTGCTGCCATATTTTGGCTCAGCCTGCTTTCTTATAGGACCCAGGACCACCAGCCCAAGGGTGGCACTACTCACAATGCACTGGACCCTCCCATATCAATTACTAATTAAGAAAATGCCCTTATAGAGAACATGTTCTTATAGAGACAATCCCTCAACTGAGGTTCCCTCCTCTCTGATGACTCTAGCTTGTGTCAAGTTGACATCAAGCAAGGTAGGACATAAGTAAAGCTTGCATTTGTCTAAAAATCCCTAAATAAGAAAAACGAACATAACAACTCCCTGGGGAATTTTACTAAATATATTAGAAGAAGCAAAGAGAAATAGTCTCATTTCTCATAACATCAGGTTCTCTCTTTTTATACAAATTTATCTTAACGACTCTTGCCTCCATGTGTGTGTTCCCAGCAGTAAATGAAGAGAATAACAATTTGGTTGGAATAAGATGGCATGAATTGAAAGTATCCAGGATATGTGATTTTGGATACTTCGGGGGTTTGGTTTTTTTTTTTTTTCAATGTTAGTAGTAAATTTGACAGGTATGGACTTCACATAGAGCTCCAGTCCAGTGCATGTATCACTTCCTTATTATCAGTATCCCCCCTCCACCAGAATGGCCCAGTTATAGTCAATGACCCCATATTGACCGGGCAGCATCTTCCAAGTGGGCATCACAGTTCACACTGGGCATTGTTCGTCCTATGTTTAGGTAATTGTGCAGTGACGTGTATCTGTCATGGTAGCATCATACATCAGCTGAATGCCACTGTTTATAGCTTCATTCACTTAGCACTAGGTATTTAAGAGTTTCACGTCTTATAATCTGGCAGCTGTTGAGTATCACGTAATATTTCATTGTCTGGGTGTAGCAGTTTATCACCTTACCTACTACAGGATATCTGTTTGTCTCCACATTCTGGCAATTATGAATAATCTGTTACAGTCTCTCTCGATTTTCAGGTTTTTATGTGGACATAGGTTTTCAATTCCTTCAGCTATATACAAGACATGATTACAATTTTTATGTATACATGACTTGATTTTGTTTTTAAAATCTGACAGTTGTTTTCCAGAGTGTCTGTGGTATTTTGCATCCCTGCAGCAACGAATAAATGTTTCTTCTGATCCAGCATCTGGGATCCTCGGTTTTCTGTATTCTGGTGATTCACAGAGAGAAGTGGTGTCTCTCGCTGTTGTTTTCATGCGTGTTTCCCTGTTGATCTGTGATACAAAGCATTTTCGTATGCTCACTTACCATCTGTGCGTCGCTGGTGAGTCTGTGAGAGTCTTCTGCTCACTTTAAGTTGGGGTTAAAGAGTTCTCAGGCGGGGAATGGGGGTCAGTGGAAGAATGTGATGCTTCAGTTTTATCCTAAAAACAGATCCACGCTCTATGTACATTTCAAATGATGGTTTTGCCAACCTTTTTCCTAGTCCTTACTTGAATTGTCATTCCCCTGACATTGTTCTTTCCAGAGCAGAACTTCTCTCTTTCGCTGAAATTCATCTTACTGACTGACCATTTCATGGTGCACAACTTTGGTGTTACTACTAAAAGTCATTGCCAAACCCAAAGTCATTAGGCTTAGTCTCTACTTTATCTTCTCGGTTTTTTAGAATTTTGTATTACAATTAGGTTTACAATCTATTTTTCACTTAAGTTTTATAAAAAAGACTAGGTCTCTGTCTAAATTTGTTTAGGGGAATGAAATATTCTTTTGTACCAATAGCAATTAAAGAGAAAAGAACTGTCTTTGCTCCTTATATAACAATTGCTCCTCTTTCCAAGATAAATTGGGGGGCTAGAGAAACCGCTTGGGGTTTAAGGGCACTTTCTGCTCTAGGACTTGGTTTCAGTTCCTAGAACCTGTATCAGAAAGCTCACAACAGCCTGTAATTCCATTTCCAAGAACTCTGAAGCCTTCTGGCTTACAAGGACACGACACAAACATAGTGAAATACACTCAAGAAGGCATAAATACATGTACGTAAAGTTAAACAAAACTTTAATGATGATAAATTGGCTATACTTATATAGGCAGATACCAAATTATTGTCTCTAGGCTTTATTTTCTTTTAAGTTACGTGGTGCTTTATAGTACATGTATCTCATTTTCTGAAAGGAATCGAGGTTTCAGCTAAAAAAAGAAAGAAAGATTTGCATCTTTACACTGAGTATCTCATAGTGACAATATTTCCATCACAATTACTTCTGACACAATTCTTTCATAACATCTGTCTCCACTGAACAAAAATAATACACTGTCTGTATCTAGGACACACTCACACTTCTATTTTCATATTAGCAGCACAAGAACTGTCGTTGTTAACTTGGAAGAAATATCAGCATCATCTCCAGCACACAGGAGTGCGTAGTACACACCCGGTAACTCGTGTGAGCCTTGGTAAGGGTGGTCCCTAACCACCAGCAGTGCCCATTCCTTTGAACCAGCTTTCAACTTCGTAATCAATACCCAATGCACTGGTTTCACTCAAATACAATGAAATGTCTGTCTATTAAAAGCATTATCTCTATTCTCATCTGTATTTCCCAGTTTTCTATTACAAATGGATATTATTGTTTCAAGCAAAATATATACAATGTGATGTTTAAAATAAACATTATAAATCCCTTGTGTTTATATGGATGAGAAAGATGGTAATAAAAGAGAAATGTCAGCAAAGTAGCTAAAAATAGTCAAAACTGAAATCTGTTTTGCAGGGTCTTTCTCAATAGGGCACACCCCACTCTTAGCGGACCTTCCTGTTATTTCTATCCAACAGCTACCCGCCACGTCTCACCTTATGATCTGTAAGTGCTAACATGTTCTTCAAAGCAGTATGCTGTTTGTATATGTTAATATCGTACAGGTCTCTACATATAGTTATATAAAAACATTTTTGTGTTTGCACATACACCTTTCCAACTATATATTTAATTCTTAACCATAGATAAGATGGTGAAAATGTCCGTTCACCATCCTTCTGCGACCCTTCACACCCATACCAAACTTCAATTTCAGATGTATTTTCTTTGTATATTTCCAATTTCTCCGTTAACTTTCTCATTAGAGACCCAAGCCAGAAACCTACAGGTCATTTCTCTCCCTTGCAGCCACATCTACCCTACAGTCAAATTTCAGCTACTTAACTTCTCCTGAACCTATTCCTGGTCCCCATCCCCTTGGAAAGTCCTTTAAGTCAAGTGCTTCTTGCATCTGGCTGAAATTTAAAGCTGAACGTATTCTATTTCCTCTATTAATTTCTCCAACTTAGGTTAAGTTGGAAAAATCTCCTTTCTATACCAGTTTCCTATCATTTTCAGGACTTCTAATTACAAAATTAGGGTTTTCTTCTATATAGCATTGAATCCTGGTCATTGTTTAAATCTAATTTCTGATCGCATGAAGAGTTTGTTCCTGTTCATCTTCACCGGTACGGAGAACTTGTGGTCCCAGTAGCTTGGAGCAGAGATGACAGTGACATCACACATTTTCCCAGGGCACAAGGGCCAGATGTAGGGACAAGGAAAAAAACAAACATTTCCTTCCCAACCTTGGCGAGAGTGCAGCAGGCAAGAGGTAAGGGATAATAGCTGTCATTGATGGGGTCTTTGAGCGCAGATGGGGAGGCCGGTGCGGGACCCTCAGGGATTCAGCTAGCCCCTCAAATAGACCCCAGGCATTGTTCTACCTCCTACATCTTTTTAATATGTCTACACCTTTATTCCCTGTCCATAAGTCAAGCCCTTCAAGAGAGTGACTCGTTACCATCACGGTCTCTCTAACCAGCCCTGTGCAGGGCCCACTATCCTTCTATCAGAACTGTGAACTTGATAGGACTATTCTAGCCTCTGATTAGCTAGTAGTTTTCTTCATTTCCATAACCCCAAACACATACAAATCAAGACTGTACAAGATCTATATTGGTATATGGGAATGTTGGTGACATCAGTGACAGTGATGACGTCACTGATGGTCTTATTGTTGCTAAGCCCTTCACCCCCTGTGGTGCTTCTTTCTCAGATAGACAAGTGATCTCTGGAACTTGGATAGTTAAAACAAATTGGCAGCATCACAGGATCTCAGATCACCCAGGAGACAAACCTCTGGGCATAGCTGTAAGAGAGTCTACCAAGTGTCGTAATTTGCCTGAGACCACTCACTCTAGGTGTGGCTGAGTGCCATACTTAGTCTGGGATCCTGGACTGTGCAGCACTCATTAGTCTACGTCTCAACCATAGGTACAGTGTGAGCAGTTGCTCCGTGCTCCCGCTGCTGTGACTTCCCCACCATGATGAACTGTACCCCCAACTGACAGCTAAATGACACCCCTCTTCAGCAGGTTAATTTTCTCAAGTATTTTGCCACGGCAATAAGAAAAACATAAGCTGGATGGTGGTGGCACATACCTTTAATCCCAGCACTTGGGAGGCAGAGGCTGGTGGATCTCTGTGAGTTCAAGGTCAGCCTGATCTACAGAGCGAGTGCCAGGACAGGCTCCAAAGCTACAGAGAAACCCTGTCTTAAAAAGCTAAAAAAGGGGATGGGGGGAGAAAAAGGAAAGGGAAGGGAAGGGAAGGGAAGGGAAGGGAAGAAACCCTACATTCAGACAAACAGGCTATAATTATAACCTTTACACCTATGAAACACACACACAATTCACACAGGATCATTTTGACAAGAGCATATTCGTTAAAGGAGAAACAAGCAAAATCATATTCTTCCTAAGCTCTTGAGTCCTACCATCTACTAAAAGTTTCTCAAAAACTTTGAAGACCTTAAGCCGTGTTTTGAATTCTTAGTTTTTACTTCATTTTTAGATCTCGCAATATTTTCAGTTAACTGTAGCCATTTCATCCACATGATGAAAGCAGAAATTCATTAACCCCTCCAAGTTGGACATCACCTCTCTATGACATATAGCTCCCATGTGGAACACATCTCAAAGGTTCGAATCATATACAAAGTGTTCTTTCAAAGTGAACTAGATAAACATTTCTATGAGTTGTGAGAATTACAAAGGGTAACATACTCTGTTGTGGATGTTTAAACCAAATCTACCCGATTGTTTACAAAATCTCTGATTAACATCGACATACATGTGATACTTGCAATTCAAAACACAACAAATGTGCATTCCCAAATGTCTGAGATCAAAGTACTGAAAAACTTGAACTTGCATACACTTTGCATAGTGACAGTAAAATGTCTGCCAACAAAATCATGTTAAACCTTACTGTAAATTTGCAACATCAGCATAGAGAATTGTAGAGCTCTTCAAAAATTCAAACAATTCCTGCCCTTGACAGTTGCCTAAAACTGCATGAGTAGAAACCAGAAGAAACTTGCTGTCGATGAACGAGTTGGTTAAATATAGTAAATTGAGCATGGGATAGCAGTCACCCAGGCATGGCAGTAAAGCAGAACTCACTTGGAGCCTGCTGTTGATTCCCATACCATAACCTCTGCTGCTCACGAATGGTGTTTTATCTCCTACACGTGTGAGAGAGTTGGGAGAGCGTGTAGTTGACGGCCATGGCCTGCATGGGTTTGGGATTAACCTGATTGGAATGACTGGGGAATAAATAAATACAGATAGACATACAGAAAAGCTGAGTTTGAGGAGGCCGTGTTCTCTGATGGAGATGCACTAACGGCAACCCAGAAACTCGGTGTGTTTATTAGGAATAACATGACAAAGGATGCGGCAGATTATCTAATCTCAATCCTTCATAAGCATCTATACCAGGGGAAAGCTTTGTTATACCTCTGAGCCTAATCCAGAGAAGGTCTTGCCATTCCCATGGGTCTGAGGCATTATGGTCCTTATCATGGCTGTGCTCATGTCAGCAATACATGTTCACTCAAGACTTTATCAGCTCTCCACAGCTGACGGTGGCAAGAAGAGGCCTACTGGGGACAAAACTGGCGTGTGAAGGAAAGAGCAATTAGGCTGTGGTGCTCGCTTATCAACATCAGGTTATCCTCGGAGGATCGGAAGAGCCAACTCCCTGGACAAGCTTAAAAAAATAGGAAGTGAAGCCTTACTGAGTGAAAAAATAACTAAAGTACTAACTATTGCTTTGCAAAAGGCTGTCTAGTGTTTTCTAGGGAAAACATGGAAGGTGATACTTACCCTCAAGGGTATATTCTTAAAACCACAAAACTTCAAAACCTGAGATGAGTAGGTCCACAAAACAATCCCAGAAAACTACATGCCTGTCTCCTCTTCTTGGCATCCGTCCCTGACGAGGGGACAGTGAGTTCTCAGAGCCACAAGGCTCTATTGGGAGTCTCCTGAATGTCAAGAGAAGAAACAATATAGGTTTGAAAGAGTTTTGAAAGATAAAGTTGACTAATACAGAGAAGCAACTGGCCAAAGGACAGAGAACGTTCAACCCTCAAGGGGACATCTGTTTAACACACACACACACACACACACACACACACACACACACACACGGTTCAGGAAATGTGGAACAGTGGGGGGGTGGGGGGAGGTAATATTTTAAAAGCTGGAGGTCAGAGAGAACTCCCGGCCTCTGCACTGTTAAACTCACAGCAGCTGTGGGTTGTCCGTACAAGACCAGCACAAGCTCTAGCCAGTCACCTGCCCTGTGCAGACAAGGGAGGAGCTCACGAACCTGAGAAGCTGTTAGCAGAAGATGGCTGCTGGGGAAGGGAGTCGGTTTGTGGCCGGGGCCATGGAAGGCTGATCACGATCATGCTTCAATGGACACCCCCCACCCAGGTGCATAGAGTCTGTGCTAATTGGATTCAGCGGTTTATTCAAGGGGGGAAAAAAAGGGCATGAAAGTAGGAGGCGTATGTGGGGTGTGGTAGAATTCAAGAAAAGATGAAAAGGAGAATGGGAAGTAGGTATGATTTAAATGCATTGCATACATACATGAAATTACAAAAGAATACATTTAAAAAGATTAACTTACTAACTGGCCTCATTGGCTTTTGCAAAGATATAACAATGCGAATATCAGATTTTCCTGGGGGTGGGGGTGGGGAGTAGGCTCTGCGGTTCTTCCAGGCTGGACTTGGAGATGTGGCCCTGGCTATGACATCTTCACAACTACCCTAGAGGCTAGGGATCCTGGTTTCCTGTCTGTAAGACGTGAATTAGGATCCCAAGACACTTGTTACTTACCCAGAGACGCATTGTTAGGAAGTAACCGCTGTTCATCTGTGATTACTTCCCAGCAACGTGACCGTTGATATCCTATGACTTTCTCTTAATTTGATGTTCTGCTGGGTCTTATTTGCCATTGTAGAATTTAATGAAACACGTTTATGAAACCTAATGAAACTACATTTATCTGGGCTTTGTTTACTTATTTCCCTTGGGCCTTTACATCTCTAGGTAGCATGCTTCAACTTGTGTTTTCACACAAAGGCCTCAAATAAAAACATTTTTTATTATTTGACATTTCTGGATTTTTTAATAATCCTGCATATTTTAAGTAGAAGTTATTCAATTTTTCAGGACACCCTATTGTACACTACTGTGATAATGATGAAGAAGGAAAGGGAAGAGGAGGCAAAGGAAAAGGAGAATGTTCTAAATAATAATAGGACTTCATATGTGTGCAGTGAGGAGAGAGAAAGCCAGGGTCAGTTCTGTGTGATGCTGAGCCTGGCAACATGCTTATACTGGATGCTAAAGGGTATTTTCCATCTCTATAGGTCCAGTCATGACCCCTTCAAACCCCATTCCAGGCTGAGAAACAAACCTACAGCTGGAATGTAACTGCCCAAAATATCACCAACAGTCACCTCTGTACCTGGTTGGGCTGCAGAAAGGAATAACATTTTGAAAGGAATAATCAAGCGGTATATATGACATTCAAAGGTAGGGGAGATGGCTCACCCTTGAATCCCCGCACTTGGCAAGCAGAAGCAGGCAGATCTTTGTGAGTTCAAGATCAGCCTACTACTCCAGGTCCAGTTCCTGGGAGGCAGATTTAAGCTGATCTCTATGGGCTCTAGGTTAGCTGTAGTTATATAATAAGGACCTGCCTCAAAAGATAAAATAAATAAATGAAAAGATAAACCACTCCTTACCTTAAAGTTGGTATAGTAGCTCCTTCAAAACCAAGTCAATTAGATCTATTCCTCTCCCTGTTCCCCATTATTTCTCATGCAGCTCAGGCTGGTCTCAGCTCTCTAGGTAGTCAAGCCTGATGGTTTAGCCTTCCGACCTGCTGACTCTGACCTTAAGTGCTAGGATTATAGGTATAGTCTGCTTTCTGGGATACTGAGAAACTGACCTCAGGGCCTCCTGCATGCTGACAACATCCACAGCGCTCCATTCTTTTTTTTTTTTAATGTTTGGGGGACTTTGACTTTCAGAAGTCCCCTGTTGGTTCCTGCCCTCTGCCTCACCTCCATCACTACGCCTTTTCTTGTTTTTCTTACAGATGTGGCATTATTGTCTGATACCGGTGACCTTCCAGCCCATTTCTTTTCCTCTGTGTCCATTTCACTAGGTTGCTGGATAAAACGTGGAAGTAGTGGACTCCAGGAAAACAGCTCTGAAGGGAGCAGCTCCCAGTCCAAAGCCACTTCACAGCCAGCGCCCCCAGTGGAAAGCTTCAGGAAGACGGCGTGGCCCTCTCTGCTGCTTTTGGCGCCACTTCTCTATCACAGGGCTTTCTTGTGGATGGTAAATCTCTAAATAGCTCTAACCAGCTGGGGCTCTGGTGACTGTCATAGCCATTCAGTTTTAAAAGGCTGAAGGGAGACAGCTGCCAAGAGATGTCCCTTCGGGCTCTCTTCCTCCCCCATTCATGCTCACAAATAAGGCCACCCAGTGGATTCCCAGCAGCTGTCAGGAAGAGTCTAGAGTCTGTGATTGGATGAAGGGAGGAGGAAACAGAAACGGGGGAGGGGGGATGCTCACACCAGCCAGGCAGAGAAAGGCCAGCTGGACACAAATCTCCATCTCAACATTGAGGATCACTCTCGTCTTTGGGCTGCGGAGATGGCTCAGTCGGGGTACACTTCCGTAACATCAACGAGGTGTTGGGTTCATTCCCTAGTAGAACAAAGAAAAAACATCCAGATCATTCAAGTGACTCCGTAGGTTGGTTACTCAGGTCACACAGGCCTGACTCCCTGAGTTCAATGCCCAGGACCCGCGGTGGAAGGACAGAGCCAGCCTCAAACACTGTCCTCAGCCTTCCCCATGGATACCATCTTCACAGACACCCCAGGCACATACAAAATCACCATAAAGAACAAAAATTTTAACGTGTCTGTACCAAACCTGGATAAACTTTTTTTTTGTACAGTTTTAAACAAAAATGATACAGGGACAGAAAGATGGTTCAAGAGGTAAAAGCACTCTCCAAGCAAGTCTGGAGACCTGAGTTCAGTTCCTGGGACCCAGAAAAAGGTGGAGCTATGGAACAGAAGCCACAAAGCTCTGACCTCCACACACAAGCTCTGGCACACGCACGAGAGCACACACACAGAGGCATCATATCAAATAGTTTTTGTTTTGCTTTGATTTTTTTTTTTTTTGAGACAGGGTCTATTATGTAGCTCTGACTGTCCTGAGACTCACTATATAGATCAGGCTGGCCTCAAACTCATAGAAATCCTCCTGCTTCTGCTTCTGCAGTAGTGGGATAAAAGGCAATACGTCACCATGCCCAGCACAAACATTTTAAGATGAAATATCCTTGTGTGTTGGACACTGTTAAGAACCCTTTTGGCTATGAACATCTACATAACAAGAAGATCCGCAGTGATATGGACTTGGCAGAAACTTGCAGAATGGTTCAGTCTGATGAACATCCTCCAGATAAGGATCCCTTTGGGCTAGAAACTCACTCCATGGTGGTGCGCTTGGCTAATGTGTGTGCAGGCCCTGGGCTTCATTGGAAGGTCTATTAAAAAATTCATACAAATTCTAGTCAAATCTTTCTTGAGCCACAAAGATATAAATGGGACTGTCAAAAGTGAGGTAATATCAGAATATTAAAGATTTTTCAATATGAATAAAAATTTATTCTTCAAGCTGAATTTGAATCAAGGATATTTCAGATTGTTGCTTGGCATTTGATAGCACTTCATAAATTGTAACAGACAAATTGATAAACTTTTGTTTTGGTTGGTTGTTTGAGACAGCACCTCTCTATAAAAGCCTGGCTGACCTGGAACTCTATTTAAAACAGGCTGGCTTCCAATTCACAGGGATCTACCTATCTCTGCTTCCTGAGTGGTGGGATTAAAGTCAGGCCTTGCCAAGCCTGGCTTAAGTTTTTAAAGGCATGCCATTGATTATTGGAAAACAAACGTTAAGATGAATTTTATTTTTCTATATTTATTTATTGTGTGTGTGTGTGTGTGTGCGCGTGCGCATGTACATATGCAAGCACACTTTTTACAGCATTCAGAGAGAGGCGAGAGAACAACCTTCAGTAGCAGAATCCCTCTTTGCACCACGTGGGACCAAGGGCTAGAACTCGATCCTCAGGCGTGGCTTAGCAGTAGGTGCCTTTACCCACTGAGCTGTCTTACCTGCCCATCGAATTTTGTTGAATTTCCCACTGCTATCTCTTTTAGCAAGTCATTTCTTGATTAAGTGTGGCCATAAATAAAACGAAATTAGCAAACACACCCCACCGTGTTCTAGCCTTTGTTTGATTTCCACCCCATCAGCTGATTAGCTTGCCTTTTTCTACTTTTCTAGACTTTGTGCACGGTATTAAATAAGCGTGACCATATCTAATAAAAATAGATGTCATCTCAGGAAGCCACAGTGGAGTTTAAACTTAGTTTAACAAAATCAACAACTCTCTCCGAAGACTGATGGACCGTGGTCACGTGGTTCTAAGCAGAGCGCTTCTCGCCACCAGATCAGCAAGTGTCTTCTTGACAGAGATGGATGACGGCCCGTGTGCCAAAGCCAGTGGAAAATAGGGGCTGTCATCTAGAAAACGACAGAGCCATTTTGAGTCTCTCTAGAGTAGCACTCCATCTTTGACTGCGCAGTGCGCTGTTAGCAGGCCTAGTGCCAGCAAATTTGAAGCAAGAGGGCAGAGTCCCATTTTTTTTTTTTTCTGAGAGGCTCAGAACCTTCCACCGCTGCAAGGCATAGAACATAAATGATGGCACACAGCCTCCTGCAAGGCTTGTTCTGTGAGGTTACCAACTAATTGAAAGAACTATCCAGTATATCAGCAAGGAGATTAATCTGTTTGCCATGGGTGCCCATCAGAGTTTGAGAGGAGTGGCAAGCAGGGTGAATAGATTGGCTTACCCCACAGTTCATTCCGAATTCTCCTGCAGGCAGGCACCCGATCACCGCAACCCAAGCTCTGCCACTCATCTTTAGTAACACAATTGAGTCTTTGGAAATTCATCTTCTTCACTTCTGGTCACTAAATAAACACTGTCTAACTGTCCAGTCTGCACCTGGGGAGGGACTCGGAGGTTAAAAGAGAAGTCTGGAGTAAATTGAATGCAGCAAGACGGATTTTCAAAAGTAACACTGCCCATCAGCAAATGCCTTCCCACCTTGTCTTTGAGTCCACTGGGGACCATCTCTTCACGACTCTATTTGATAGCTGGGGAGAATGTGCTGCCCTCTGTCTGCTCCGTTGTCAGGGATGGAGTACGGCTGTCCCATTAAGGGCCTGGGACTTCATGGCACACTCTCCACAGTGCTGAGCTAGTGCCTCTTGGCACAGGGAGCTAGTGTGTGCAGATGGACTGTTGTCTTGGGGCCAGCTATTAGGGCTGTCTGATGTCCAGGCCCCATCATTGCAGTCATGATAACGTCTCAATGTCTGAAAGTGTGCCTGCTTGTCCAAGGGACTTCTATGGGCCTGTCAACAGCTTTGCTGCAATGTAACACCAAATAAAATCTCCCCATGCACAGTGACTTTTAATGACTTGGGTTAGCAAGAAGGGGAGAAAAAGAAAAAGAATGTTTAAGTGTTGACACGTTCGGAAGCTAAGAATAATAAAAGAAATCAAGCCACTCTCGGGGGAGAAATGGCTGCCTTTCACCCTTAAGCAGGCAAACAAGACTCTTTAACTCTAATTTGAAGCTACACTGGGTGACTGTGTGATACAGAATTCTCTAGCATACACTTACTCCTATCAGGCCAAGAGATGTGGGGAAAGTATTTTTAGTTAATGAAATCAGCCAAATAAAATCCAGTTACATAGATGAAGCTAATTTCAGAAAGAAAGAGTCTTCTACTTGTTTTGCTTTTAATGGCATAATTTGTCTTTAAGTCAAAGGATAAAAAGGAAGGTCTCTATGCGGAGTTAGCACTTGGAAGACTGTGGGTCACATCCCAGGAAAGCCTCCTTCTCCCATGTATTCCACTCTCCTCAATGACATTCCCTTCCTCACAACCGTCCGTCCAAGTGAAAAGGGACTGCTGCTCTCAGAGCTTGGTTCCGCCTGCTCGGAAAGCAGGGTCTTATGCTACCATTTTCAAGCTACCTTTCAAACCCTGGATCACAGCTGGGGCTTCAATCAGGAGTTCACAGCGGGAGGATGCAGGCAGCACATCCTCCACTCCACGGAAGACACAGCATCCCTTTCATGGTGCGCAATGGAACGTACCTTTCATTTCAACTGAGAAAGACTTCCTTCTTTGTGAGTTCTTCTTGACAACATATTAATAACGTCCCAGTCCCCTAGGGATGAGAACTTTGGGGGTTTGAAGTAAAGTGACCTTCGCTTGTCAAGACGATTGGATCATCAGGAACACAATGTGGGCTTTTGAGATGGTTCACGGGTCAAAGCAATTGCCACCAAGCTTTGCACCCTGAGTTTAATCTCTGACTCATATGCTGGAGAGAATGAATCTTCTCTACTCACACAACTGTCCATTGACCTCTACACACACACACACACACACACACACACACACACACTATTTTATTTATACATAGGGAATAAAGATGAAAGAAAAGCATTTAGTGATGATTTAGGAAGAAAAGAATTAGCAATACCAGGCTCTTTGACCTTGGTTTTTCTATTTCTAGCTTAAAGGGACATTCATTCATTGGTTGAATGGGACTGTGGCCATGTCTAAGAAGAATAAGGATTTCCTTTTCGTTTGTTCTAACAGTGCTAGGAGTTGAGAACATTCTTATCTATCCTAAGCAGGACATCTGCCGCCAAGGTCCATCCCCATCTCAGAGAAAAGGACTTGGAGAAAATGTCCCTTGTCTTCAGTGTCAGCTCCTTTTTACATCTTGTGACTTCAACTATGCTAATTGTGTGACAATTACGGACTAAGTAGTAACTCCTCAAATAAGTCTCCCTCCTGCAGTAGCATGGCTGCATCTAAACCTTCCAAATGAGGCAGAGAAGCGCTAGATTAGATGCCAAAGAATCACTTTGACCTCAATTATCCAGATAGTATTTCAGGAGTCGCTTTGTGTGCGAAAAGCGTGTAATCTAGCTGTCTCCAACATAATCAGCTTCCTGGAGAACTATCTTTATACATTCGGCTCCCTTCCATCTGTAACCAAATCAGAGATCCCGCTCTAAAACATATTCATCCAGCATCTTACGGTGGAGGACGATCTCTAAACTCCCTATTTTCTGGGTGATTACCCACCATTAATGTTATGTGTAGCAGAAAATGAGCGTTTTATGTACCACATTTGTGAACATAGGTGTTTGGGATGAGAAAGAGTTGTCTCATGGAGGAAGTGTGATAATTATCATATACATATTTCTGGATCACCACTTCTGAAGCTCGACGAAGACTAATAATTGAAAATATCATCAGACAGGTATGGAGGTGCATCCCTATAATCTCAGTGTAGCTGTTTTGCTTTTTTCACTCATTGCTCTTTGGGGAGGGGCTCACCCAGCTCCATATAAGTACAGGAAGACTTATTCTTACTTATGGATGCCCGATCTTAGCTTGACTTGTTTCTAGCCAGCTTTTCTTAACTTAAATTATTCCATCAACCTTTGGCCTCTGAGCTTGTATTTTTATTCTATATCTCAGTATTGCCTTCTTATTCCGTGGCTGGCTGTGTTGCTTGGTGGCTAGTCCCTGGCATCCTATTTGTTTCCTTTTTTTTTCTCTTCTTCTATTTATTCTCTCTGCCTGCCAGGCCCACCTGTTTCTCTCTCCCGCCTAGCTATTGGTCATTCAGCTCTCTATTAGACCAATCCGGTGTTTTAGGCAGGAAAAGTAACACAGCTTCACAGAGTTAAACAAATGTAACATTAAAAGCTACAACACATCTTTGCATCATTAACCAAATACTCCACAGCATAAACAAAGGCAACATAGCTTCAATTAATATTCCATAATATCCCAGTACTTCATAGACTAAATAAGAGGATCAAGAGCTCCAGGCCAGTCTAGGCTATATATAAGTTTAAGACCTGGGTTATAAAGTAGAAACCCTGTCTCAAAGGGGAAAAAATAGTTAAATAGTTATGTGTTAACTAATTGAAAACATAATCAGATAAGTTTAGAATCTCAGATTCTATTTAAAAAGGAAAATTTGTCATATAAAACAATGTGAATATGTTTACAGAATCATAGAAAATTAAAATGCATTTGTACAAGTCGCAAGGATTTTCCCCCTCCTCTAAGTCCAAAGCCGGTCTGAAGTTCACCTCTGACTTTTGTGAACAAGAGTCTTAAAATTTTATCAGACGTCAGCCCTTAAGGTACCGTGTCTTCCCTTGTTAGTATCTGCAATATTGAGGGCTCAGTCACATTTATGTTACTTACTATTGAGGAAACAATGTCTTAACTAAACCTGAATGCACAGAAACCTATCCTGAGACCTTTCCCACCCATGTGTAGACAGTGAGCAGCATGGCAGACAGTGCCAGCTTCATATTTCATTTCCTTTTGCCATTCTTTCATGAACTGAAATCACACCTTGTAAATTTGAATTATGTGTGTGTGTGTGTTTTACTTTTTTTTAAACCAGTTTAATTGGGTCTTCCAAAGGATTGTTTTAAAAACCCCAAGATGTGACTGGTTTGCAACACTTGAGAAATCAGTTTGGAAACTCTCAGTTGCCTTCTACTTCCGAGTTGGCCTTCTCGGAGCTGATCTATACATCAAGTTACTGCAGGCAGCTAAGGGAGGCATGCCGGCAATCACAGAGAAGAGTGGCGATCCTGGCTGAGCAAACTGTGGTGTGGCAGCAGAATGGTACTGGGTAATAACTCTCTGCGGGTTGAAAAAGGGGGGCGGGAAGGAGTTGGAGAGGCTCACAACCTGTAATTAGCTCCATTAAACCCCTTTAACTGAGTTTCTGTGCTATTTCCAGAATGGGGCATCTATGGGGAAAACACAGCACACCTGTTTAAGGTCAGCATTTTGGGTGTTGAAAGTAAACTGTGTTTACAGGCCTCATGGCTATCAAATTTATTTTCACAAAACAAAGCTTCCCCAGCATTGTTGGTTATCCAGGAAATTTCACACACCCCCTTTAAGGGACCCAGACTTCAAAGCCTAGGAAGTGAATTTGCAGCCTGGGAGCCTAAGGTACAGAGTGACTGCCTAACAACATAGAAAAGTACTAGATATGTGTGTGTGTGTGTGTGTGTCTGCATGTGTGTGTGACTTGTTTACAGAATTGGATATCTACATAACAGCTTTGAAAGCACACATAAATCTTTGTAAAGAAAAGCAGATCCGTTCATCATTTCGTAAGAGCTTTGGCCAGCCAGACTAGCACTGTTTATCAGCTGTGGACTTGCTGACCCGGAAGCAGTGCAGGGTGACCCACAGGTCAGGGGATAACAGTTGAGCGCTCATGCTCACAGGGGCTTTTTTCTAAGTGGCACCTGCTGTGTGCCTCCCTATAAATACCGAGGGCCTGAAGCAAATCACAGATGTTTTGTGCACTAGAAACACCAACAGGAAGTAATCACTAAAAGGCTGAAACCGTGAGGAGAGGGGAAAGGAGGGCAGGGAGAAGCAGGCGGAAAAGACTCCCCTTATGAATGGAGGATGTCGGGAAGAATGGGCTTTAGTCAATGGCTGGATGCAGCTTTCCTCAATGGCTTCTTGTGATTTCCCACTCGGTATTTTGTCTTGTCTGGAAAGACAGGAGTCCGTATTCTAGGCAAGATTTTATGGCACTCAATGTTTTATGGAACAAGTACCCCATGATTTCCTAAAAAAAAAAAAAAAATCTTACATTTATTCACGTATTTATTAAGAGGGCTGAGAAAGGGAGCTGGAGAGATAGCTCAGTGGTTAAGAGCACTGATTGTGCTTCCAGAGGACCCAGGATCAATTTCAAGCACCCACATGGTGGCTAACAGCTGTCTGTAACTACAGTTCCAGGGGCTTGACATCCCTACACAGTCAAAACACCAAGGCACATAAATAATAATTATAATAATATTAATATTAATAATTAACATAATTGATTATTAATTTTTTTAAAAGAGGGTGGAGGTACACACATGTGTGTGAGAGTTGTTCATGTGGACATCCGAGAATGACTTCATAGAGTCAGTTCTTTCCTGGAAATGAAACCCATAGTGTCAGGCTTTGTGGCGTGTGGCCACTGATCCATCTGGCCATCCCCCGTTATGATTTTATTTTGTTTATTTCACAGTATCTCATGATGTAGTTCTGTTTGTCCTGGAACTTTCTAGGTAGACTATGCTAGCTTCAAACTCACAGAGATCCACTTCCCCTGCTCCCTGTGTGCTGGGATTCAAAGTAAGAACCACGGCATTCTGCCCGGGCTCTGACTGTTTTTTCAAGTGTGAACGTGAATGTTTTTATTTTGGGTGCAGACCTTTCTTAGCCAAAGACCAACCGCTGCCTTCTACGGGTCCCTCACAGGTGGGTGTTTCCTGCTGTATGCAATAAAAATAATAGAAAGAGAAGCACGTGGAGTTTATCTTATTTTTACACCAGCTCATCTCAGCTTGTTTTCAGAATAAGTCAAAGCCAAAAATAATATGTTAGAGCCTTCGAACTAAGTAGAGCAAAGAGAGGAGGTCTCTGTTCTAGGTATTTCCCAACAGTGCTACCTTTCCAGGGAAACCCGAGATGTTTGTTTTCGGTGGAGCGTTTGCACTTAACACACTCGCGTTTGCAGTCACATTTGCTCTTCCTCTTAAATGGCTTCTCTAATAACGATTTTTTAGCTTATAATCATGTTAACAATCTGCCCCTAAAGGATTTTTCAGAGCACTGGGTGTTGGGTTTCTTTTTTTCTTCTTTCCATTTTTATTTTAATACTTGACAGTTTCTTTGTAGAACGGAAAGAGCATTTGAAATAATATTGGATATTTTGCCAAGTCTGTCAAAGGAATAACACTTCCACTTTTGCAGCTCTGTCTCATTAAAATTGTATTCTAATTCCGTCTTAACTCCATCTCTGTGTTTCATAAGCCATTGCCTGCTCATTACTTGTAGTGTGGGAGATGAAATTTATGCAGCCCTGATAGCTGAGATAAAGAATTGAAAGGCAGGCAGCTGGGAAAGATGAAATTAGCCTATTTTAGTGCTCGCGGGCTGGAATTTTGCACAGCCACTGGTTACACCATGTGTCAACGCACACTGGTGACATTATCTGTGTTTGCTTTGTAGAGTCTGTTAATATGACATTCTTCAAATGAAAATACAGAGACGCTCCCCCCACCACCTTTGTCTTAGCATTGAAATGCCAATGAGTCTCTGAGTGGATAGAGGGGGAGACATGCTTTCTATAATTATAGAATCATTAAAACTGCCCAACGAAGATTAATCGTTTCACTGTGTTCCAGTCCGTGTGGTGTCTCTTACAGAGAACATTAGGGACAAAGAGTGAGTGTTCGGCCCTCAGAGTGGTTTGTGGGAAGCAGACTTAGAATGGAGTCTGCCAACTCCATCTCCAGCTTTGACAGCCACAAGACTACACTGTGGAATTCCTAGTTTGGAACAGAGAACAGTACTTGAAGAAAATTGGCCTAAATCATAGTACTTTTCACCCTAAACCTGAGTTGTAAGAAATTCTATGGTCTAATTACTAAACTCAGTAGTTTTGACTACTTCGATTGTGAGCAGACATTGTCATTAGCTAGCTAATTAGATTGACTGTAATAACAAGCAGTGATTCAGAAACATGTTCTAAGTCGTTCTCCATGAGAGAGCAAAGCCATGGTTGATCCTCTCTGTGAATAATGTCAACTGTCACCAGTCTGCTGCGGGGCTTCGGCAGAGAAACATGGGTGCTACTCAAAGGAAAAAGGGGATGGTTGATCCTCTAATTCTGTTTGTAAAAGATGGCGCTTGAGATGGGCTTCAGGGTAAATAATGATGCATTTCTTTTCAACTCAAAGAAAATACAGGAAGTCTGTTTCAGGACTGCATTTGTAAGATTTAGGTTAGGGTCAACTCTCTGTGAGGACAGAGACATGCCCAACCCAGAAACAAGGCAAATATATCTGAATTTAAATAGCAAGGTCTGCTCTGAATATTGAGCGGTGTAGATAGACCATTCTCTTGGTCTCACTGTGATACAATATTGCAAAATAATGAATATGACCAATAAAAGAAATAGGTTAGAAGCAGTAGACCCGAGCCATAGACAAACTTGGGCATGACCGAAGTGCCCTCCGGTAGCCATGGTGAGATGAGGAAGGAGAACTTCTTGAGATCACTTAACACAATGGGATTTTAATTTCCTGCATACCCACCCACCCCTATTTTGATAGTTGGTTCATTGTTTTTGTCGTGTTTATCCTATTAACATTTTATAAACCTTCCAGCAGAGAAGGTCACGTTAAAATGTAGGTCTAAAGGGAAAATCAATAGACAACACAAAGCAAAGCCCTGGCTTGATTTAATGCCTTTTGGATCAGGGATTACACAATAAACAAGGCTGTGTGTGTGCGCACAGACACATTGTGAAAGCAGGTACCTAGCTCTCAAATTGACGTGAACATGAAAGAACTCCCATACCTTTGCTCCTAAATAGCTGTTTCCGACTATCACAAGACAAAACCAACCTGCACTGTAGCAAATATGTCCAGCTATTCCTTTTCTGTCTCTAGTCTTTCTGGTCCATTCCAAGCACTGGGAATGAACATATATCCAAGTACTGTGACTGATATACTGTCTACCAAGAAGATGAAAACTGTATGGCAGAAAGTGATTTGTTACTCAAAGAGAATAATTTTTGATGCTGTTGGATTCTCTCTTTATCAACTTTACGTTTGTATCTTAAACTCAGAAATGGGAAGTAAAGGCCTGGATGCATCAATAAACACCCTAAAAATGCATATCATAAATACCTGCAAAAAAAAAAAAAAGCTGGAGAGATTGCTCAGAAGTAGGGAACACTTACTTATATGATACGACAGAAGTGGGGCCTTGGCGGAAGTGTAGCCAAGGACAGCGTTGGCCTGTTAGAGACAAACATGCCAGGCAGACAGCTCTTATTGGGAGAAGGAAGTGAGAGAAGAGAAAGTGACCACAGAGTGGCCTTGTGGGGGCCACCTTTGGTGGCAGGTGCCTGCAATCCTAGCACATACTTGGCAGCCTGAGGCAGGAGTCGCATTGCGAATTTGAGACTGGCCTGATCTACACACCCGCTTCCGGTTCCACTGGCGCTACATAAAACTATCCTCTCTTTAGAAACAAGCACAAAGCTGGGCGGTGGTGGCGCACGCCTTTAATCCCAGCACTCGGGAGGCAGAGGCAGGCGGATCTCTGTGAGTTGGAGGCCAGCCTGGTCTACAAGAGCTAGTTCCAGGACAGGTTCCAAAGCTACAGAGAAACCCTGTCTCGAAAAAAAAAAAAATAGAAACAAGCACAACCCAAATATGAACTAATTAATTAACTACTTATATGTGTGATGCATTTTTCTTGCTAGTTTGACATGCCTTTCTTTGCTCCTATTTTCAAGAAGTAATCAAAACAGCCTTAACAAGCACACACACAATTTGAAACAAAATCCCAGCCTCCTAGGAAGGAAGGTAGAAAGGAGAAGGTAGATGTGGCCAATTCTGTCTTTGCTTTCTGTTGACACAGTTAAGACTGAATGTTCAGCTCTTTGACCATCATCATTAGGATGTAACCACCAAAGGCAAAAGGTGTGGCCCTTCCCCCTCCCCTTCATTATTGCCTTTCCTTCTTTCATTGAGACATGAACTGCTCATTCAAGGATACAGCCTATGACTCTGGAGCCCACATCACATGAAACTCCTGGGACACACTATTCAGGCTCCGTGAATTTCAAGTGAAAATTCAGGAGGTGACAAGGATTATGGAGAAAACCAAGTGACCCTTGGTTATGTGTGTCCCTGGCTGTGTTTTTGGTTAGAATTTACCATCCGTTTTCAGCAAGGGTTGTTGAAACTCTCTGGAAAGAGTGTGTGTTTGCCCTCCAGAGCTCCCAGCTCCCAGGCAAGCCTGAACTGGAGTTCTAATACATCCCTACTCTCTGCCTTTCTTTTGACTTTTGCTCACCCAGCGATACTTAGAATCCTTCCGTCCCTCCACTTCTCAGCTTCATCTTTTACTGTTTCTGGGTGGTTCTCCGCAAACAATTGTGGGAAATGGAGAGGAAAGAAAGGCTATTCAGTTCCACTCTCAAAAAGCACCGAGCGGTTTCCTGGTTTGCTGGGGTTGGGGAAGCAGCTGTTGTTACGACTGTCCTGTTTTGTGTGTGTGTGTGTGTGTGTGTGTGTGTGTGTGTGTGTATGAGAGAGAGAGAGAGAGAGAGAGAGAGAGAGAGAGAGAGAGAGAGAGAGAGAGAGAGACTTGAACGGTTCTTGCTTTTTAAAACGGTTTATCCAGGGTTCCCCATACTTCCGTGGTGCCTTGCTGAGAGAGTATTTATGTGAACACCGCCCGAGTTCATCCTGCACTATTTAGACACACAAAGAGAAATTCCTGACATAGCATGCTAAGAATGTCCTTAGTGCCAGGAAGGAAAAATAGTTTAAATTATTGTTTTCTCTTTCTGTTATGAGGTCTTCTTCAGTCAAATTAGTCAAACTGAAGTCTAAGTTCAGACTGAATGCTTTTGAAGCAGCAATCTAAAGTGGTCACTCTATACTTTATTTGTTTATTTAATAAAGTTGAGGTGGGGGGAGGAACATTGCCACACAAAGACCCAACAATCACCATTCCATTAGGCCTGAAGACAGTCAGAGGGTTTTTTGTTTTTCTTTTTCTTTCTTTTTTCTTCCTGTAAGTAAAGCCTTGCCCTTTGACACACTCTCTTTATGGAAATAAATGCAAGATTCAATAAACCAGGGCTGTTCTTTTGGAGCTATGCCTCGAAGAAGATTCTAGCACACAGAGAGCTTTTGGTAGGGACTGATTGCAGCAGAAATTACCACATTGCTTTTCTTGTGGTGAAAACTCTAGTTTTGAAAAAGACAAAAGGGCAGGGAAAGAGGGAGGCGGGGAGGGTGATGCTTCTGGGGGAATGTGGAGCTAACAGAAGACTCCATTGGTTCCACAAGCCAGGGAAAGATTCCCACAGTCCCGAGCAAGCTGTTTCCCAGCCAGTAATTTCTAAGCCTTTGCTTCCCCACTTTGGAATTCTGACTACAGCCATGTTACCAAGCCAACTGGGCGTACTACAAAGACCCACGGAAGCGTTTTTTATCACAAGATCAAGACAACAATTGTGTGCCGACAAGAAAAGAACAAGAAAAACCATCCAACAAGCATTAAAAGAACAATTCTAGAGATAGTTGCCTTTGAACTCCCCATAATGGGCAACATTCAATCATGAGACTTGAATTCCACATTAAAAGAATTCATTACCAGTCGCCTCGCCTGGTACTTGCCCGAGCCGCTGGCAAGCGCTCACAGAGGCATGCATTTTGTCAAATGTAATATTTTGCAGTCATGTTGAATCCCCACACACTGACCACGTTGTAAACTGACGTTTACAGACTTCCACTTATGAATTATAGAGCTCGGCGGGGAAACAGAAGACATCTAAATTCCGCCTTGATGTCACCGCAAACTCCAGAAATTGGGAGTATTGTAGTATGAAAGCTTCTTCCGAAATATCACTTCCTGACTGCAACAGGATTGCCATCTGGAGACATGTGCTATGTCCAGCTGAGAAGAAAGAGTAGCTAATCAGGATGTCGCTTTTTCCCCCCTCTACTTGGAACTTGTTTAGCTCCGTGTGGAAGAAAAGATGGAAATAAAAATTTCCATCATGCATAAACACTTCATTTTTCTGATGTGGAATTGACATAAACCTAATCTGAACAGATACCATAAGCATCATATTTGAATAATTGAGTCTCTATTACTGTGGGTGCCCTGAATGTCTCTGGGGGGGGGGGTGTCAGCCACTCCTTATTGTACACATTACTTTGAATATGTACTCTACTTTTTTTTCCCACATAGATATCCGAAGACCTACATTTTGACTTATTTATTTCTCTTCTTCCTCCTCTTCTTCTTCTTCTTCTTCTTCTTCTTCTTCTTCTTCTTCTTCTTCTTCTTCTTCTTCTTCTCCTCCTCCTTCCTCTTTTTGGGGGAGGGAGGGTTTGAGGCAGAATTTCACTTGTAGCTCTGACTGCCTTGGAACTCTGTAGACTAGGCTGGCTTCGAACTCACAGAGATTTGCCTACCTCTGTTTCCCTGAGCGCTGGGATTAAAGACTTGCACATCCACTGCCCGATTGGCGTTTTATAAGACTATTGAATGAGTCTTATATTTGTCAAAAATCTAAAATTACCCACCTAGCCATGGGCAGTGTATTTAATCCAATGTGAATTCTTTGCTGCCTCTGGAAGCCACTCAGAAAAATAAGTTAAAAAAAAAAAAAGAAAGAAAGAAAAAGAAAGCTCACTGGTAAATCAGTAAGTAAGTGCTTGGGATTTTTATTTTTAACTTAGGTTTAAATTGCCTATTTATTTATGTATGTACGAATAATACTGACAGTTCTTACTTGTTTATTACATTTATTTATTTGATTAGGGGAGGGGACACAACTTGCAGGAGTTAGTTCTCTCTTGCCATGTGGGTCCCAAGACTTGAACTCAGACTGTAAGTCTTAGCAACAAGCCCCTTATCCATTGGACCATCTTGCTGGGCCATGAATAATTAGCCAATTAATTAATTGTGTGTGCTAGACATCAACATGGAGATCTGTTTTCTTAAAAGTAAACTTCATTAGGTGGCGAACTTCATGAATTTTGCAAGCAATTTCTGCTTATTTGCAGTCACCTTTAGTAACTTACTATAAAAATCAGATTATTGTGAAAAGAATTCATATATATTTTGAGATCTATCGTTGAACACCACTGATTAGTAAATAATAGAAATGATTCAAATGTTAGTCAACAACAAACAATGCTTAATTAAAGATTTATTATCATGTTGTTAGAGAACAGACAAACCATTGTTTAGTGTAACACTGAAGGTCCCCCAGGCCCTTCTAACAGAAGCTGTCTCTGAGGTCATATAGTGAGCAGAATATCAGCCTTTTTTTCCCCATCCCCACCAAACAGCAAACAAACAAATAGACCCTGCCGGACAGAAATCAGCCAGCTAACCACAAAGGAAGATAACTTCAAGCCCCATTAAAGAATCCACAGCAACAGAGGAGAAAAAAAAAACAAAAAAAAAAACAAAGAAAATGTAGCTACCCACTTAAAAGGACTAAAAAGGATTACTGGTAAAATCCACATACTTGAGATGCCAGAACTCTCATCTCATTCCATGGACAAAATAAAGTCAGAATGGATTACGGAATTAAATATAAGATCTGATCCTGTTGATGTGTGTCTGGGTGATAAGTTTTGGGTCCGCTGTGAAGAATCCAGACAGCAAAAGCAGAGTGGGACAAGACTGCAGGAGAATAGCATGACTTTGCACAGCAAAACAGAATATCAACAGAAGGAAAGGACAACCTGCAAACCGGAGAAAATATTTGGAAAATAATGTTAGAATACCCAAAATATGAAAGCCAAGACAGTAAGGAAATAAATAACCTGGTCCTAAAATGAGTCCTCTGGGCTACAGAAGACCTTGTTTTAAAATAAACAAATTAATTGCAAACATTAATATAAGGAATCAAAAACATCAAAGCCAGTGGATCTGTTAATGGACATTTCACACAATTGCCAAAAGAAAACCCCATAATGATGAGGAAACGATATAATAAAATGCATGATTACGTACAAAACATTTCCTTATGCTTCTCAAACTAAGCGGTGTGATGATGGCAGAAATGAACCATGAAAACGTTTGAAAAAGAAAAGGATTCGCCAGGTGCCTTTAATACCAGAATTTGGAAGGCAGAGGCAGGCAGATCTCTGTGAGTTTGAGTCTACTCTGGTCTACAGAGCGAGTTCCAGGGTAGCCAGGGCTACACAGAAAAACCCTGTCTCCAGAAACTAAGTAAGAAAGAAAGGGTGTTGGGCTGGAGAAATGGCTCAGCCATTAAAGGCTAGGCTCCCAACCAAAAATAGAAAAGAAAGGGTTTCAAAGAACATCTTAATGCAGTAAAATACATACACAGAGGAATTTTTCAGCCCCCCCAAAATAATTAAAATTCTGATACATACCCCAAACAAGAATAAGCCTTGCGGACAGTACCCTTATAGAAAACAAGCCATTCATCAAAGAGCCTACATTGAAGGATTACATGTGCCTGATGTGCCTAGAACAGTCAAATTGAGGTGTAGATAGTACACCTGTGACTTGTGGGAAAGTGGGGTGAAAGGGGAGAACGCATTTGAATGAGGAAAGGTTAGATTTAAATAAATTAAAATAAGAAGCTAAAGTTGGGGGCTTATGCTATGTTTGATAAAGACTAATGAGTTCAGAAAAGTATGATTGAACAAAGGGGGGGTGTTATGAATTAAATGTGGCAAACTCGGGAAATAGCAAAATTTGGGTGTAGGGGGTTGCTTTTCTGTTTTCTTGTTACTTATTCTTCATTCTTGTTTTGTTGGTGGTAGAGGGTTTGTTGGGGGTGTTGACGTTGTTATTTGAGTTTTCTGTGCCTGAGCTAGGGATCAAACCCAGAGACTCAGACATGCTAAGCATGCTAAACCTGAACACTGACCTACAGCCCTCAGCCCTCAGATTCCACCTGATTCCCTGTGTCTTTGGAGACTGCCCGTGGAAATGTAAGGGATACAGCAATAT
>NC_022020.1:41738949-41752270 GCF_000317375.1 Microtus ochrogaster | reverse complement strand
TGTGTGTGTTTGTGTGTGTGTGTGTGTTTGTGTGTGTGTATGTGTGTGTGTTTGTGTGTTTGTGTGTGTGTGTTTGTGTGTGTGTATGTGTGTGTGTTTGTGTGTGTGTATGTGTGTGTGTTTGTGTGTGTGTGTATGTGTGTGTGTTTGTGTGTGTGTGTATGTGTGTGTGTTTGTGTGTGTGTGTGTGTGTCCCCTTCCTCCTTCTCCCTTTCCCTCTTCCACAACTATTATTCCCCACCTCCTGTCCTAGAATGCTTCCAGGAATTTCAAGTAAGATTGGGTTTTGAGTCTGAGTGTCTGTGTGCTTTTGTTCTTGCCGTAAAGTGCTTGTTTTGTTTTGTATTATTCTGTATGCCCACTTAAAAATTAAATACACTTTGAGTCAAGTCCTCCCGGGTAAATAGAAGGCAAAATCATTTTTGGAATAATAATGAGAAGATGCAGAAACTCTTATGGCCTAGAGGGAACCAAGTCTCCCTTTTATTTAAACCCTCCCCCATTTTAAAAGCCTGGTAGCTTCCTAGAAGCTTCCAGGAGAATCTGACACTGGGGCTGGCACCTCCCATCCCTGGCATTCTCCTGCATCCAGTAAACAAAAGAGAGGCTGTGCAGAGTCTCTGAGTGTCAGGAACTAGGAATGAAAGGTTTGCTTTCTTGTGTAAATGAATATAAAAGGAATCTTTTGGCTTGATCTGTCCTGTAAGAGGCAGTCCACTGCCCACTTTATTGCTTGTATCATTTACATTACAAGAGTCACAAGCCGGTTACTGGTTTATCAGATAGTTCTTTTGCTTTCTCAACAAACATTCTAGCCACAGGGAAAGTTCTCCCTGCCCAGTTCTGTCACTACTCTGTCCGGTCTGGGCTGGGAGGACGGAGCCATTCTCTATGAACCCTGTCAGGCTCCCTCCATTCCAAACTCTTTGCTTATTTTATTATTGGTCATCAAACTCAGAGCCTTCTTTAGAACAGTGTTCAAATATTAATAAGAAAAGAGAAATAAGACAAGAGACGAAGTAAGGACTGAGTGAAAGGTTCCCTTGGGAGGTTGTTGTTGGGTTATTGCATATATTTTACAATCGAAGACCTTTCTTCATGGTGTGCGTGATTACCTGTTCATTATATAGATGAGGTCTCAATACCAAGAAAAGTAAACCAAGCATAAACAATAAACAAAGAAAAGCCATTGTCATGAGCACCCTATGCCAGAAACACAGACAAGCATATTTGTGCCTTTCGTCAGAACTCATTGAACAATAATAAGTTCCCAAGGTTGAGCAGTTTCAACCCCATAATAATTTGCCACCTTGCTAGCCTGGCTGAGGTGAATAGATGCCCTTTATTCCAGTCTTACTTACTAACATCTCGTACATCATGTGCTGTGGAGTAAACAAATCTATCCATCTCTCCGTGTGTGCATGGGTTATAGGATGAATGCAAGTTAAAGGGCCACAATGAAATGGATTATTAAAAATGCTGCTGGATCCCCAGTGGTGGCAGGCAACAGAAACACTGCAGGTCCCCAAGCAGTGGCAGCCGGCCATGTGGTGGTAGGCAGCAGACCCTGAGAGCAGCCAGTCCCAGGCAGGGATGGCTGCTGGCCTCTAAGCGGTGCCTGGTCACACAGCAGCAGGCAAGAGACAGAGACATGTATAGGCACGCCATGCAGAGTGAGGTTAGATATTTATTCAGTGAGTTGTGGAGGGGGACAGGAGAAGGAGAGAAGAACAGAGAGAGAGAGAAGAAAGAAGGGAGAGAGAGAGAAAGGGAAAGAGAGAGAGAGAGAAGGGAGAGATTGAAGCTGCCTCTCAGAGATGGAGATAGAAAAGGAAAGAAACTCAGGCTGCAAGCAGGAAGTAAGATCTGCCTGCCTCTGGGGACAGGAGGGGGTGGGCGTGACTTATCTCTTAAAGAGACAAGACAGACCATTACACACAGCAGAATCCAAGTTTTGAGAAATGGTAATATACAGACTAATAGAAAGGGTTTAATTCAGGATGTAAGAGCTAGCTAGAAATATGCCTGAGTCATTGACTGATCAGTCTTGTAATTAATAGAGTTTTGTGTAATTATTCAGGTCTGAACAGCCGGAAAAGCAATGAGCAGTCTCTTACTACACAGAATCTTGCTGAAATTCAGCCAAAGTGATATAAGTATATTACCACAAGGCTGTGGCTTACTGGGTAAGATTCTGGCTGGCATTCCACTGTCTTTATCTTTTGGCAGTTAGATGGCATCTTCCTGACTCTGCCTACTTTCTCTATATATTCTTATTTCCCACCTGGATTTATTCTGCTAAACCATTGGCTAAAACATATTCTTTATTAACCAATGGTAGTAAAACATATTTACAGCATACAGAGGGGAATCCCACATCATCTCTTTTTCTGTCTAAATAAAAAGGAAGGTTTTAATATTAACATAATAAAATTACATATAACAAAACAGGTATCAAGCAAGAATTACACTTAAAATATTTCTTTGAGTCTAAAGTTTCATGTTTAATTTATCTTTTATCATAACTAAGGAAAACTATAACTATCTGTCTTCAACTCTTCAAAGACCCCAGGAGGATATAATATTACCTAAGTTAACAGGAAGTGCATTATAAGAAACTTCCGGTACTTTAGAATTGACAGAGACATCTTGCTTCTTGGACAGTCACCCAAAGTCCTGCTGTACTGTTGGGGCATCCATCTTCGGCCTACTGGCCCATAGTATCCCGAAATATGAAGCTCTGTTTTGCCTTGTCAATCACTTGCTTCTGTCCTGCAGAACAAACCTACAGACAGCTGCTGCTTCTAGTGTGACATCCCTGCCCTCTGTCCAGCCACTTTTCATCTCAGTTCTCAGGACACCAGCCACTCCAATCTCATCCAGAGTCACTCAGCGCTAAGACCAATTTCTGCCTCACTGTATTCATGAGCACCAAGATACTTTTTTTTCCTTTAACACCATTAAACAAAAACTTTAGACAAAATTAATGTAAGAGCCTATCTAAGTGTTGGTGGGGATTCACACATCTGTGCAGCCCTCAGAAGTAGAATAGATTTTAGAAAACTCCGTCTTAGCCGTGGACCTTTGACAACCTGACCAAGGAAAGTAGGCTTCTTTCTTTATTGGTGGTAACTGAGCATTGACTATGCGTGGAGATGATTTGATGGAAACTTCCTAGACAACTCTTTGAGCTATGAGTCTGGGCATTTTACACTCCATTCAAGTTGACAATCAAGGTTAGCAATCACAGACAGGAAGTTAATTCTCGTAGCCACGGAATGTCAATTTGTCCTGAAACTGAATGCAAAAATAGCCTTGTTGGTTTTGCAAAGCATGTGATTTCTGGGTATCGTCTGAAGTCATAATTAACTGGTTAATGTAAGGAGACAGGTCTTGACAACGTTTTCCCCTGAAACAAACCCTTATGATTATTCCATAAATCTTTTCTTCTGAAGAATGAAACTTCTTAAGTGATGTAACTATCAAAACAGGAAAGTACAGAATAATTGGCTTTAAAAGGTATTCTCTCAACTACACAACTTTATGTGATTTCTTTCTTTTACAAATTTTCAGGGTGAAAATAAAAAAAATATGGTAGCTACATTAAATAGGATTGCATCAAAGTCAAGACATTCTAAGGCTTAATAGTTCGAATAATAATGCCTAAAAATCACATTCTGCAATTATTTCTGGTATTATCACAAAGCAAAAGGACCATGCAAATACTAACTTAACACCGACAATTTAACAGAGACATGAGAGGTTTCCATAGTGATAAAGTAAAAGCCACTGGTTTTGTGCCCTGAAACTTCTCACTTAGGGAATTCAAATATTCCCCGGTATGCAAAAGGAACCCCTGGCTATTGTTTTGCCTTGCTTCGTCTTCTTTGAGAGGTGTTGACATATATTTTCTTGATTGGCTGATTAAATCTCTGTATCCAATTCTAAAGCTGTAGCCAGAATCAAGGAGGAGGTAATCTCCCTTTTATCTGTTGACAGTGTTCAAAACATAAGAGCCTAGAATTTGGGAGCTCACCACGTCAGGTGTTTGAAGTTAAAGAGATTTGGAAAACCAGGATGTGGGGAGAGGAGCTCTCTGACCTTTCTCTCTTCCCCTGAAGCAAGCCATAAGAAGTTTGTGTGATGGGGTCTTCTGTGTAGACAGGAGATTGGAAGCATTGGACACCCTGTCTCTGAAGGCAGAGGGAGGCTAGGGATGCTGGCAGACACTGGGGATGCTGTGGATGCTGGGGGAAGGTGGGAACTGAGAAGACAAGACTTGGTATGTTTCCTCCAGTTGCTCCGCTTAGCTCAGCTCTCTTGTCCCATCATATTTTCCCATGACTTCCTGTTTTTCATCAAACCTGGTATAAAAACGAGAGTGTACATGTACAATCATTGCTCGGGCGGGGGGAGGGGCTGGGGCAGGAAAATCTGAAGATCAGTGCCATCCCGGGTTACATGATGAGCCCCTGTCTCAAAAGAAACAACAAAGGTTCAGGCTTAATCTTTGAATCATTGCTTCCCTCTGAAGGCTCCTGTCTAACATAAGACACACTGGGAAACACAGAAGGCTTTTCTTTCCTTCTTCCCAACCCTGCTCTCTCGTATTAATTTTTGTTTCGTTTGTCTAATTTATAGGGTTCTATCCAGAGAACCTAGGGTGTCAGGAGAAAAAGGCGGTATCTTCTGCCTCCCACACTGTCAACATTCTTCAGCGATGTGTCTTTCTGGGAAGAAAAGGATGTCAGGTAATGAATGATGCTTGTTACATACGGTGTCATCTCTTCAGAGTTGGCATTGTTCACTTTCATCCTCTTCGTTGTGTTTTCTTTTGGCTTTTGAAGTGCTGGAATGGAATCCAGGGCCCGTGGCCAGCTCTTCTTTCAAGTTTTGATCTTTACAAAGCACACTTGTGTTAGGTATACAGCACTTCATAGAGTTTGCCCCTGGACTTGTGTCTAGGGAAACCATTGAAGGGTGTGTGACAGGCAAGACTCCACAAAGGCATAAGAAAAGAGTAGAAAAATTCGGAGGTTCATTAAGCTATGACAATGCTATTCTCCTCACTCTTAATAAGATATCTACTTCTTTATGTCAGGAGTTGAGTTGGAATGAAACCTAACAAATGCACTTAGAAAACTTCCCTAAGTGTTTAGCTAACTCTATGATGTAGGAAGGTCATCTGTCTATGTGTTACTTTCATTAGTTAATAAAGAAACTGCCCTGGCCTTTTGATACCCTAGCGCTTAGGTGGGTGGAGGAGACCGAACAGAATTCTGGGAGGAAGAAAGCAGAGTCAGGCAGACGCCATGATTCTCCAACCCGAGACGGATGCAGGTTGGGATCTTTCCTAGTAAGCCACCACCTCATGGTGTTACACACATTAATAGAAATGGGTTAATCAAGATGTGAGAGTTAGCCAGTATCACTACAACTCTAGGTAAAGATGAGCCTTGGATGAGACAGCTTGTGAACTCAGAGATCTGCCTGTCATAATTCTATGGTGTGTACATTCCAAAACCATTGGTACATGCCTCAAATTGTAGTTAGTATCAAACCCAATATATTATGTATACCCTATAGGCTCATGTCTACAACAAAATTTAATTTAAAAATTAGATATGGCAACCAGGGAGGTGGTGGTACACACCTTTAATCTCATCACTCAGGAGGCAGAGACAGGCAGATCTCTGAGTTCAAGATCAGCCTGATCTACAAAGAGTTCCAGGAAAGCCAGGGCTATACAGAGATCCCTGTCTCAAAAAAACAAACAAAAATTAGACATGGCAAGATATTGATATTCACAGCTGATAATAGCATAGTTGCCATATACTAGAGTCCAGGTTATGTGGTCTCTAACCGCCATAAGGGAAGCAGAATATACGTCATAGTCATGTAAAACCAAGGATGACTCGTGTCCTGGGCAGGACAGAGCAGGATCATAGGAGTTATCACACTACTCAGCATGGTGAAAAATTTTAAACCACACAGGTTATTTATGAAAATAATCATTCATATTTTCAGAGCATAGTTGACCTGAAGTAGCTAAGACTGTGGGCAAAGGGCAGGAACAGTGTTTATTCTTGCAGCCTGCCACAGAATGGGTGACTTAATCAGCAAACATTTACATCCTCGTAGGTCTAGAAGCCAGAAAGCTAACATAGGATCCTCTCAGGGTTATCTTCAGGTGGCTTCTCCTCACGCTCAGTGGATGGTTGCCTTCCAGCTGTGTCTATCATTGGCCTTTGGTAGGAGCAGAGACTGAGTGAAATCTCTACATTTTATCCCCTTCCGTGTGAAGTTCATTCCTATTGGAGAAGGATCCTATCTCATGACCTCACTTACTAAAGGCCTTATTTAAATCTATAGGACTTCAACAAGATATTTTGTGAGGACACAGCTCAACCCCAATAAGGAGCAAAGATGAATCTACATGAGTAAAACTAAAGGGGAGGAGTTTTATTTTATTTTTCCCTGAGAGCTAAAAGGGAATCATCCATCTTCACAGTTTTTTTTTTGTTTGTTTTTGTTGTTGTTATTGTTTTTGTTTTTTTAAGACAGGGTTTCCCTGTGCAACTCTGGCTGTACTGGAGCTTACCCTGTAGTCCAGGCTGGCCGCAAACTCAGAGATCCACCTTCCTCTGTCTCCCCAGTACTGGGATAAGGCACCACCACACCTTACCCATTTCCACAGTTTTATGCATGACCTGTGAGTAAGAAACTTTTGAGCAGTCATGATGGTACCCACCTCTAGTCTCAGAACCCAAAAATGTTGAGATAGGAGAATTCTGAGACTGGGGACAGCTTAGTCTACACAGCAAGAAGTGCCACAAACGGAGAACAGGAAGGAAGGAAGGAAGGAAGGAAGTTTTGGTGCGCGAGGGAAGAACACTAATCCCTTTCATTCCTTTTTCTCTGCTTTCTAATGAACAGTCTTGATTCATCCTCTAGCCCAGTAGATGTGAAATCAAAATGTCTCCATTGTGTATATGTTTATGCTTTCAAAAATGCAGACCATAATAATTTCTTTTCTGGGATAAAATTTTAAAAAATATTTCTCTCTCTCTCTTTCTCTCTCTCTCTCTCTCTCTCTCTCTCTCTCTCTCTCTCGTGTGTGTGTGTGGAATGTACACATATGTCTTAGGGTGCACAATGCCTGTGTGCACGCAGAGGCCAGAGGAGGACATTGGGTGCCCTGCTCTATCATTCTTTGCTTTATTCCCTTAGACAGATTCTCTCCCTGAACCTGGAGCTAATCTGGCAGCCAGCAAGCCTCAGCCTGTCTCTGCTCTCCACAGCACTGAGGTGACCAGCACATGTAGCCAGGCCCATGGTTTATCACATGGGTGCTTGGAATTTGAACTCAGGTCCCTACGCTTGTGCATCAAGCAGTCTTATCCACTGAGGCCATGCATGTGGTCTGACCATCATAAATCTAGCCGGCTTTAACAAAATTGCATTGCTTCAGACTGAGGCTGCTGCTGCACGCTCTAATTCTTCAGATGACCCAAGGACAGAGATATGATCTGTGTACTGCATTGTCATAGGATCACAAAATGCTGAGATGCTTGTAATTTTTTTTTCTGTTGAAGAAAAAGGAAAAGGAAAAACAAATCAAAATCCCCATGCTTGATGGATTTTTTTCTAAGAACTAGTCACAGACCACAGATGAATTAGTTTTAATGAATGTCAATAACTTGAGTTATTGGCATTCATTCTGTCCAGTCCCACAATAAATATATATTTATTTGATATCCTTGAGTTTTCCTCTTTTAACATCTGGTTATCATCTGTGGACAGCACTTCTCTAGTTGGGCTGTAGGGATACAAAGTAATTCCAAGTGATTCCAATTTAAGCAAAAAGAGAATCTCATAGAGAGGACACAAATCACAGCAGTAAAAGGTAGGTTTCCTCGCTTTGACAGAACAGAGCCCCGAGGAGAAAACTCTAAAGTCTGTGATTCAACAGCCACTGTCTTTTGGATGTCACTTTTGTAATACATCACAGCCACAAAAAGCCAATATCCCATGAGAAAGTCACACTGGCAAAACAAGCCAGATGCCCACCTGACAAAAATTCCTACCACCATTGCCCACAAAAGGGCCATGATCATGTCTAAAAATGTGTGGGGTGCTGTATCAAAAGTGAGGACGATCTAATTGGTCAGGGAAATTCTGTATGTCTCTATAGAAGTATCTGCCTGAAATATGCATAAAAACTGACTAGGAGAAAGCAAGAATATTGCCAGGCACAGTGGCAGAATCTGACCTTGCCTTTCTGTGCCGTGAGTAACCCCTGAGAAGTTCCTCAACCTCTGACAATGTGAGATGCAAACTGACAGAACAAACAGAAGCATCACTTAATTGGGGGCCATGGCTGCTCCTGCCTTTTTTCACCTTGAATGACCAGTAAGCCGGTTGGTTTCCTGCCTGGGTCTGTGCTGCTAGGTCTGCACTGTTAGTCTAAGTATTGCAGTATGAGGGAAAGGTCTGCCCAAGTGTAAGTGCTGCAGCTTTGAGGGGAGATGTATCCCCGATGCAAGTGTTGCAGCTCTGAAGGGAAAGGTATCCTGGCAGTTGGGAGCCGAGGAATATCACAAAGTCACACCGCACCAAGAAGAGATTAATTAGGAAAGACACAAGAGGGTGGCTGCCTCTGCTTTGGTGAGAAGCAGCAAAGAACTTGGCAGAAGACAGGCTTTATATAGGGTTTCTTGGGGATGGAGCTTTCCAGGGTGGGGATTGGTGGGAGTTTGAGTCCTGCGCTTGAAAAGGTTTCCAAAATGCAGAAGGGAGTTTGGAGTTTTCAGCCTACTGTTAGTGTCTTTCTTTTTATAAGTTTCCTCTGCTCTTTGTCTGCCCACAGACCTACTCACAAGCCCGGCTGCTGTGGCGAGACCACACCTAGAGAAGTGGTGTCTTGCTTTTATTTCTACAGAAGTCACTGTCTCGTGTGACAAGGACATGACCCTCCACACCAACTCTTCTCTAATCTTTGGTGTCCCGGCATATGGGCTAGGCAACAACCACGGGACCTGATGCCAGACTCACTCTAAAGATCTCAGGGATGACTGGAGATCCTGAGGTAATCAAGAAAAGCCCAGCTAGGACAGAGCCCACTTTCAGCTTTGTTTGGACACTGCAGGCTGGTCTGCTTCTGAGATGGCTCCCTTCAAGGCTACATGGGGAAGAGCCAAGAGTTTTTGGGCACTACTTCACAAGTCAGCAGCTGCTCCGCACTCCCCGTCAATCCCAATTTGCCACTTGGCTGCTTGCTGATGTACTGCTTGTATGAGTCTTTGATAGCACCAGAGTGGATTCCCTAATTCACCCCTCGGCTTGTCGAGCCCTGGCCGGATATCTCGCGCCCCAGAAGGTTGGCATGCCTACAGAAATGCTTGTTGGAAGAAAAAGGAGTGTTTGATTGGAAGTCCAGAGTCCAGGCTCAGGGCAGAACTGTCCCCAATTATAAATGGCGTGTAGCAAAAGTCACTTAGAGACCTGGGAGTTTGTGTTTCGTTGTTGGCAACACTTTATGATGCGAGTTTTAAACATATACAAAATTAGTCAAAAAGAAAAAGTTTAAATCATAATCCCATATGCAAACAGTTTTAATTAAGATATAATTACACCGCTTTCCTATTTCCTTTTAGTTTTAACAAGGCTCAAGTTAAGATGCCTTTTCAGTTATTACACCTCACGGTATCTCCTAGGTTTGTTTTTCTCCAGATTAAAATGGAAGGAGAAAGGCAGCTTGCTCTCTTAGGACTCGAAAAATAGATGAAACTTGCATGAGTCCTCACCTAGGCTAGAGGAAGATCTTGAGGATAAAGTTGGCTTGACTTTACTTCTGCTCCTATAAATAACGCAAGACGTGTACTTGTTCACCAAGACTGACAGCATGGTTTCTTTGTTCCATCCTCGCTGCCCTATCTGGCGTGAACAGATGTTTCTTCCTGTCTGCCCAGGATGAGTTTCACAACCCAATTATTTTCCCCGAGCAAAGTCTGACAGAACACAGAAGGGTTAGGGTTGCAATGGGGGCTGACACATGCATCTGGGGCTCAATTTAGTATAGCCACCTTTGCCCATCTAGTGTGGGACTATGTGTTGTCCTGCTTAAGTGGCATTTGCATGATCTATATGGGGTGATAAGATGAGCAACCCAGTCAGTTCAAGCGTGGTCCGTTCAGAAGCCAATGGTATCAAGAAGAGGGCAAAGGCCATAGTGCTGAACCAAGGAGACAGCTTGATTGGCAAGCACAGTAGATTACACCAAAGACTGGCTCCCTCTTGGACCTGATCCAGACTGAGCATCACAGAGAGACCATCAGGTTGTGGAGACATGCAGTGGCTCTCCAGTAGCTTCAGTCCTGGATGAGGAAGCTGGACATGGAAAATGTCTGGGAATTACAGAAGGTTAGATGAGATATTACCCCCTCCCCAATGAAACTGTGTCAAACATTGCTCTTTTGACAAAATAACTGATACAAATGATGATTATTTTTTTCAGGCTACATTGGGCTTTGCTGACATTTCTCTTTTTAAGTATTGCCTTAAATACCAAAGACCAACTCGCTTGGCCCTTTGACGGTCCTGACAATGTCCCGTCAAAGATCATGCCCCTGTTAAAAGTTCTCATTATGTAACTCTTCAGTGACCTACACATGTCAGGTGCATGTGGAAAGATTTCAAAATTAGCAGTTTAAAGGTTTTGATAAAAAGGTACTTTGCATAAGTTACGAGAGGCATGTTGATCTGAGTTTGTTCCTAGGCCATCCAATAATGGTTCCTATGGTGACATGAATGTGAGAGAGTCGGCCCCATCCCTCACCAGGGCAGTACAGGAGAGCTTCTAGATGAATAAAAAGTGGATATATGTTTGTAATACAAAAATCTTAGCAACCGAAAGAGAAGAAAAAGCTGGATGGGTGGACTGCTTGCTTGCCATCACTGCCTCTCTAAGGCATAATAGTACATGTTTGTAATCCCAGCATTCAGGGGGAAGAAGAGGGAAGATCAGGTGTTCAAGACCCTAGAGAGTTTGAAGCCACCTTGGGATACAGCATACCCTGTTTTTAAACCAAGAAGCCAGAACAGAGACAGCTTCTTTTGTCTCTGAAGTGCTAAGGATGAAGGTGAGACTTTCTTCAGTGGTTCATTAATTTCTTATTTGGGACTTTTATTTATTACTTGGTATATAGTATTATTAATTATTTTTAAAGGTAAATATAGAGAAACTTTGAGTCATTAGGAAGTTGAATTCGTGACGCTGATCCCACTTACATCAATTTTGAAGGGGTAGAAATGAATAATTTCTTTTTTTAAAAAAAATCATTTTTGAGGCATTCTTAAGGTAGTCTAGAAAATGTACCTCTATGGAATGTCTTGGGCAATCAGGATGGCTCAGTGGGAAAGGTTTTTACTACCAAGCCTGAGCACATGAGTTAAATTCTGAAAATCATGTGGAGTGGAGGATCCAGGTAGCAAATGGGGTGGGCAGGCAAGGCCTGCCTGTCAGCATGAGGAAGTGAGATCTAGGAGCAGCCTAGAGGCCTCCAGAAATCCTATGGTTGAAGGGAAGAACCAAGAACTCCAAAAGTTGTTCTCTGGCCCCTATGTACACTGTGACATGCATACACACATACACAACACACACCCTCCTCACCCTCAAGAAATAAATAAATGTAAAAAAGGAAATAAAGAAATTTTTTAATGGAGCATGTCCATTCTTAGTGATTCTGGATAAACGAAATGTGGCTATAACGTCATGACTAAATTATAAGCTATTACTATTCCAAAGTGATTAAGCATATGCCATTTCAAGTTTAAGCCCAAGATGAATGAGCCATTTTTCAAGTTAAGTCATTTACGTTGAAAAGAAGACAATAATATTTAGCCATTTCTAAATTCCATAAAAAAGACTGATGTCAAACGAATTGTAAATATCATTGAATTGAAGGCAATGAAATTTGCTACACACTATGATAGTTAAGGGCATGCGAGCGTTTTAAATGTGTTCCTGGTTCAGTACTATTAAGTCGTGATATCTACAGTTGATGAATCACGTCACCAACCTGCCAGGAAGCCTTCAGAGAGCCATTTGTCCCAGAATCCCAATCAAGTATGCACCCTGATGCTGAAAACTATTTTGGTAGACCAGATGAATGAACTATTTTTGTCAGACCTGCCAAATAAATTATGAAAAAAAAATTGTATCCTTTGGGCCCTTGGGCAGTATAACCTGGAGGAAAAAGAAAAATATCTGTAGTTTTAGTTGCTGATGTTATGCAGACAATTGCCTTATCCGGTGATGACTCTTAATTCTTGAATTCTTCTATATTCGAAGTGAAGAGACTATAGATGTCATTTGTCCTGCGAGTTTCTTAAAGAAGCATATATTCAAAACTGGCACACAGAATAGTCTTATTCCTTTCAGAGTTCTCTGTGTAGTTTAGATCGGCCTAAAACTCTCTATGTAGCCCAGGGTGATTTCAAACTCCCTACAGCAATTCTCTTGACCTAGTTTCTAGAGTGCCCTGATTACAGAGGTTTGACAGAGACAAGGTGTTAAAGTCTAATGGCTGAGTCCAAGTTCCAATTCAAAATCAGTTCTGATTGGGTTTGGGTTTGGGTTTTTTTTCCTCTTCTTTCCTTCCTTCCTTCTTCCCTTCCTCCTTCCCTCCCTCCCTCCTTTCCTTTCCTTTTCTTTTGAATTGGGTGTTGGAGATTTTGAACACAAGGCCTTGTGCAGATGTTTTATCACAGAAATACACTCTTAGGGCTTACATATTGTCTTGTAAGGTGGAGTAATAGTATCTACTTATGAGACTTTTGTAAAACTCATAAAACATATTGCATGACATACTATAAGCACTCAATATATGATATGAATTCTTATTATTATATGACAATATCAGGTGTCATAGTCACTTTTCTATTGCTGTGAAGAAATACCATGACCAAGGAAACATAAAAACAAGCATTCAGCAGGGCAGTGGTGGCGCAAGCCTTTAATCCCAGCACTCTGGAGGCAGAGACAGGTGGATCTCTGTGAGTTCAAGGCCAGCCTGGTCTATAGAGTAAGTTCCACAACAGGCTCCAAAATTACACAAAGAGAAGCCTTGTTTTGAAAAAAACAAAAACAAACAACAACAAAAAAAGCAGCTAGAAAAACAAAACAAAACAAACAAACAAACCCAAAACACTCAATTGGGGGATTGCTTACAGTTTTAGAGGGTGAGTCCATGACCATCTTGATAGGGAACATGACAGCAGGCAAGCAGAACTGGTTATGGAGGAGTAGCTGAGAGCCTAT
>NC_022020.1:41704983-41738270 GCF_000317375.1 Microtus ochrogaster | reverse complement strand
AATAATAATAATAATAAATAAACCAAGGGCAGGGGAAAGAAATTAGAAATTAATTTGTTTGGGGGCCACTTTATATCTCCCAGTACAAGAGGAGCATTTTAATGTTGCTTTTGAACAGTTGTTTCCATAGATATTTCAACTTCTCTTTGCTTTTTGACCAATACACTAGCAATTCAACACCTCCCAGCTGTGCTTCTCCCTGCTGGTTCAGAGAACAGTTGATGTCTGCAGGAAATGTTAGTTTCTCAGCGCAGCTACCTGCATACCTGGAAATGCCGTCAGGAGGAGGCTAGGAAGCTAACCAGGATATGTTGCCTTTCCCTTGGGCTTCTGCTGTCGTACTGTGAGCGTTCTTCAGGTCAGAGACCTACAAAACTCTATAAATAGTTAAGACTTCACTCACAACAAAGCACAAGCAAAGAGATATCTTAGTTTTGTTGCATGACTTTCTAGTTTATTATTTTTCTTCATTGTTTTAGAAAAGTTTCCAGAAGTCCTATTGTTTTTACACAAGGGTGGAAAAACCCCTTAAAACAATTGCCTGGGTTTTGGTGTCTTCATAGGAAACTTTTTCTTCCTTCAGTGATTTGAGAGGAAGTTGCTTTCTTGTAAAAGATGGGCTTTCTAAAATTCTCTCATTGGCAGAAGTCCAGTGGTGTGATGATTCTCAATTAAACCCTCCACTGTTGCCCTTTTCTTTTTATAACCACAGATAATCCTTTCTGGGCCATGATAAACTTACTGTAAGTGGACTTCCAGAGGCAGCCTACAAAGCCACAAAGATCAGGAATATATTTTGAGTGTTCTAAACACTTCTGGTTGATTCCAAGAGTTTAGCTTGGTGAAGGGCACACCAGGGACCGTGACTGTCGAGACAGGAGGGCCGAGGGTACCCAAGAGGACGGGAATGGTGTAGGGAATGAAGAGCTGTGCTCTGCAAAGGTTTGCTTGATAATTTCAGCCAGGTGTAGCAATGGTTGTCTGCAAATGCGTCTGAGGACAAAACCTTCCTCACACCAAATAAGTCAAAGGAATGATTTTTAAACTGAGACTGACCACTGTCTTGAAACAGGTAGAAGGGAACATCAACACTTTCCTGGAATTTAGTTCGTCCTCTAAAAAATTTCCGAGAGAACAATATCGTGGTCTCACACATGCTGGCAGGCCTACCAGCTGGGATGCTTTTCATTCTACTTGAGTTTGTCAGAGGATAGCGTTTCTGAAAAGGACTTGATACTATCAGTTTCTTCCACTGTAGAATAACACCAGATTATACATGTGTCTTCTGCCTTCTCTCAACCTACCCAACCACACAGGGACTTGAAACCTCATGTTCCAGTCATGGCAAACTTCTGAGACCTGAAGAAAGAGGTGTCTGTTCCCTCGGAGAGCTGTGTCTGGAAGTGACGTCTAAGCCTCAGGGATCTGGAACACCTTTACACCCCATTTAATTTTTTGAGATGATAATATAATCACATCGATCTCCCTTGCTTTCCTCCCTCTAAACCCTCCTGTATGTTGCACCTTATTCTCTTTCAAATCCATGACTATTTTTTATATGTTATTTTATATACTCATGTACCTGTATATTCTCAAATATCACCTGTTCAGTGTGAGCAATGCCATTCACATGCACAGCCTCAGGGACGGTCATTTGGTACTGGATCACCAATTGATGTGCTCTTCCCTGGAGAAGACCGTTTCTTCCATTCCCAGCATTCCCTAGTTGCCGGTAGTTTCTTGTGTACGGTAGAGGCCTCATGAGCTTTCCCCTCCCCCACTTTGGCTTGCCTACTGTTGTCCTTGTTCAGATCATGTTTAGGCAGTCATGTTGGTGAGACTTTATGGGTGTATTTTCTGATGTTGCTAGGAGACACAGTCTCACAGCAAACTCCTGGATCTGCTGGCTCTTACAATCTCTCTTCCCCTTCTTCTCCAATGCCCCCTGCATCTTAGGTTCAGGAGTTGTTTTGTAGATGTGTCCATTGAGATTAGCCTCTACAACTCTGTAGTTTTGATTGACTGTTGTTTTCTGTAATGATCTTCTATCTGTTGAAAAAAGAGGTTTCTTTGATGAGGTATGAGGAGCACATTTATCGGTGGTTACAAGAAAAACAATACTTAGAATGCAGTTATGGGTTAGGCTGGTTTAATAAAGCAATGGTTATAGGTTCTCCTCAAAAATCCATGACCTCAGTAGCCTTCAGTGGTTGGCTAAGTTTCCTGTATCAAACATGATGCCATTCTTGATGAACAGATCTTTAGTCCAATTAGAGAGCTATTGGACTATTGGTTGCTCCTAAGGCACACATGCCATTACTGCACCTTAGGATTATTGGGCCATGCTGGTCAATGCTGTGATTCATAGGTATCACAGCTAGGCCGAGCTGTTGGTTATTTCCCTCCTTTAGAAGCTTATATGACATTTTCTGATACCATGAAAGTTACTTCTCCGAGAGGAGACATTAGGGTCAGTTCTAGCTCAAGGCCGTGTGTCTCAAATGCATGCTGTCTTCAGCAATAAGGACTTACCACTCAGGCACATTTTTAAAAGGCAGAGATTTTTCATTTTCAGAAATGAAAATTTAAGTTTGCTCCTCTGTCTTGCCTGTTGAAGACTGCCTACTCTCATTTCCTAGAGAAGCCTCCAGAAGAGACTTTTTGATTTGCTGTCCTGGGTTTTGCTCAGCCATCTCCCTCTCTCCCTAGCTATCCCTTCACACTTTGCCCTTCTGTTTCATTTGATCCTTTGGTGACCTCTCAGGTGACTGGTGCTGCTGCAAATTTGAAGATATCTCGAGTTCCCCATGATCTGATGGTTAAGCAGGGTTACAGGTGGGTCGCATTAGTCACGTCAGGAAAAGATGATAAAGGGTTCATAAGTTCTTCAGGAGCGACACAATTTAGCATAATTCTATGCTTTCATGTCTCCTCACCTTCTCCATATCCTACATCAAGCTGTTTTATAGAGGCTAACTGTGAAGGGGCAGTGGGACCGCAGCATTTCTTAACCTGTTACCCAGATTGCAATATTTTAATAGCACGAACATCCAAATGCAAATTTTCACTCTTCATATAACATTTATGCAGGAAAGGATGAATTGAGCACACGATTTTTCATTTCTAAACACTGGGGCTGATAATACATGAACTGCAAGAAGCAAGCATTAATCTACCGAGCCGCAAAGAAATGAAATGTCATTTAAAGGAGCTTGTCCTTGCAGGCGCAGTACATGGAATTCTCCATCAGAGAGGGAAGGGAAGAGCCATTCTTTTGCCAGCCACATTATATTGTCCTACACCCAGTCTTCTGCCTGAACCCTGACTTGGTTTATGCATCCAGAGTGACCAAGGCTTGCATCATTTAAAGATAGCTCATTTTGGTTGCTTTTCTTTCTATCTTTTTTTTTTAACATGAAAAGAAGTGTTTTGTTTGTTTCAAAGAAAAGTTACATTGGGAAATTTTACTCTTTATCAAAAATATTTGTTTCTTTTTTCTTTTCTATGTGCACATGTTTTGCATACATGTCTGTATGCATGCTTTGCCTGCGCACATGTATGTGTGTACCAGATGCTTTCCTGGTGCCCCCAGAGGGCAGAAGAAAGCATCAGATCCTCTACAATTAGAGTAACAAATGACTGTGAGCTACCATGTGGGTGCCAGGAGCTGTACGCAGGTCCTCTGCAAGAGCAGCCAGTGTTCTTAACCTCTAAGCCATGCCTTTGTCCTCCTAAAATCTCCTTTACACAGTGTATGTATTCACAAAGAGTTCAACATAAAGAACAGGCTTATTTTTAATGCATTGGTTTAAAAAGAATTTATTCTGAAAATAATTTATTCAAAATTAGAATTTCAAAACAATAACAGAGGCTGATGTCTTCATCTCTGCCTTATGAAATAAAACTGTCTACGAACACTTAGTTTGTCTGTGCAAATGTTTCTCTCCATAATTAAATGTATAGATTAAAACGGCAGCTCTTCCCTTGCTCATCACCAAGGGGGTCATTGCTCCACCCAGGGAGATTTTCCATGTATCCGAGGCTTTCTTTTTAATCCTCCGAGCTTTTCAAATGCTTATTTTAAATTGCACCACACGGGCTCTTCCTATCACAAGTAGCGATATTAAATGTGATCTTTTAAACATAACTTAATCCCGCAGTCGTAAATGTGGGATCACAGCAGTGCTTAGTTCGCAATACTTTAGATATTGTTAAAAATATTCAAGTGATTGTTACAGCCATCCCTGATGAGATCTCTCGGTGCACCTGTCTTGTGAGTACCTGAGGCTTGGAAAGCTCCTCAGCCTCAGAGTCAGCCATATATAGCTGTCTTCCTGCGATACATATTTTGGGGTGTAGATGAAGAGAAGGTTTCTCAACTAATCTCCCCTTGTAATGTTTTACTGCCATCAGTAAAATGGCTCTCATCACCTTCCTGGCACCAACCCCTTCATCCCTTGGCATCTGTCTTTCTGCTTTTGCTGAGGCTCTAAGAGAGTCATAAGACTGGTAATTTAGGACAGAAATGCATTGACTAGCAGTCCTGGAGGCCGGGAAGTCAAGATGAAGATTCGTCTCACAGGTGCCTTCCTGCTGTGCCACCATACAGAATGGCCACGAAGGAGCAAGAAGAGGCCAAACTCATCCCTTTTAACATTAATCCCACCATTGAAAGTAGTTCCTCCAAGCCAAGTGCCTCAAAAAAAGGGGGGGGGCCTTCCCTTAATACAGTTATAACGGCAATTAAATTTCAACATGAATTATGGAGGGGACAAACATTTAATCTGCAGCGCTGCCGTAACATCCTTTGAACTCAGAGAAGCAAGGCGATTAGCCTGTCAGAGTAGATTAGAGCTGCGGTACTTTGTGGAGATTGGCGACTTACCCGTGAGTAAACAGTTTTATCATAAAGATGATTTGGTGCTGTTTGGGAAACCTAGGCCAGCTGAAAGTCCTCCTTTATACCTTTCTTCCCACAACTTAATTGAATCCCAGGCAACTGAAATGCCCAGATCTGCACACTGTATGAATAAACACTATCTTGTACCTTGTTGAGGGGGCATTGGTCAGGACAGAAAATAGTAAAGAAGACCTTCCCAAATCGCAAAGGGCTGGGGCATTGTACTTTAAATAGAACTGGTCTGCAGATGTGTTTTGGCAGCAGAAGTTGAGGAAGAGTTACATCCCACCAACCTAACATCCTCTTCCAAATCCATTGAGTTCTGGAGAGGACTTCACAAAGCCCTGGTCCAGATTCAGAGGGTAAATGCACTTGCCATGTAAGCGTAATGACCTGAGTTCAAGGCTCAGGATACACACAAAACGCCAGATTCATCCATGTGCATCCATACTGTCCACATTCCTTCTGTGACATAGAGGGGAGAGATTAATTTGCTTAGAAGCTTGAGGGCCAGCTCATCTCCAGTTCTCAGGGAGGCAGAAACACAAAAGACCCTTCCGCAAAACAACATAAAAGAAGAAAACGGGTTCCCCAGCATTGTCCTCTGCCTTTCATACAGAAGTGCATACACATACACAAGCATGCGCGCGCACGCGCGCACATACACACAAATAAAATAAAACATTTATTTGCTACTGACATGATGCCAGGCACTACCAGGACAAACCTGCAGGCAAGTAGTTTCATCTTCCCAAGATAATGCTTGCTTGCAATTGCGAGACAACGATAATACAGGATGCTGAAGAATGACTGGAATATTTTCAGTCGATGCTCCATGTCTGAATGCACAAAGTCAAGCTTCAGATGCTTCTTCCTCCAGCTGTTTATATGGTAGCTTCCTGAAGTGGAGTACAATGTTTTGGCTACCCTGCGATATCCTTTTTCCCTTAAATATACTGTGCTTAAAAATGAAGTAAATTGGAAACGAAAGTGTCTACCCTTCCAGCTGATGTGAATGGTTTTCACGTGACAACATGTACCAAACATAGCCGTGACTGTTCGATACTTGTTTCGCCAAAACCAAAGTGACATCCATTTATACGATCCATTCTCCGTTGTCCCGATGACTAGCGCGTACATTGGGATGATTCATGATTTACTCACTGTCTAAGTCACAATTTCAAGCAGTGTCATTTTTCTTCTCTTAAAGCTTCATGTCTTGGAAAGTCTCCTTCAGTCCGCTCCCGTTCTGAAGTAAATCGCTACGATTTTTACCACTTAGGCTTTCTCGCAGGAATTATCTTGCTCAGCTGAGAGTCTGGCTCCATGGCACAGGCTAGCTTCTCGATCGCATTCTTTGCAGATTATTGAAGTGCGTATCGCTGGGCCCATTTATAGTTTCCATGTCAAAAGTCAAGATGATTTCAGAACTATCTGAGTGAGCAACCAGGCCTTGAGGCAGAGAGGAGAAAAGGGATGATAAATGGGGTGACCTTTAAGAGAGATATTTATAGATGTCATATGCTCACCCGGAAAACATGTTGTGCAAGCAAGCTCTGTCTATGCTACCAACAGGGGGATGCTAAGACAAAGAAGTAATGGAATAAATGATACTTAAACTGTCACAATGCAGAGAAAGGTGACCCAGAAAGGACCTAAAAATAAAGACATGGAAATGAACAAGTGTGGTTCATGTGGTAGATGAAAGCATCGTAAAGGTTTATCGTGATCAGGGGCTGAGAAGAGAAATTGGGGAACAGGTTATACCAGTGTTGGGTTTAAGTATTTAAAAAAAAAAAAACTAAAATAAATAATTGTGTTAGTTTCACAGCCTTGACTGAATTTTATGGTCTCAAATTTCTGGACAGAAGTCCAAAATGAAGCTGAGGGTAGGGCCATACTTCCTTTGAAACTTGTAGAATATGCTTCCCTTCTACCCCCGCTCCCCTAGTCTTGGCAGGTAACTATTAATCCCTGGTGCTCTTGACAATGTCTGGATTGCCATATGGTGCTCTCTATTTTCAAATCAGATGAAGATTCACCCTGATAAACCTCATTTTTACCTGATGCCATCCCCAAAGACCCTAGGCTCCACTTCCAAATGAGGTCTCATACTGAGTGTCTGAAAAGAAATGGTGGACATTGTAACACCAAGCATGAAGGCGTATTTTACTTTGTAACAGCAGAGCCATGCTGTGTGAAGGAGTATGTTCTTGAATTCTCAGGTCAAAAGCAATTTTTGAAATGTTTGAGCTTACAAATGAGCTGAACTACATATTAAGAGAATAAACATAGTCAGGCAGTTTGGTTTTTTTTGGATTTTTCGAGACAGGGTTTCTCCATAGCTTTTGGTTCCTGTCCTGGAACTAGCTCTTCTAGACCAGGCTGGCCTCGAACTCCCAGAGATCCGCCTGCCTCTGCCTCCCAAGTGCTGGGATTAAAGGCGTGCGCCACCACCGTCCGGCTAGTCAGGCAGTTTTGATTTCAAAGAAAGAGGACGTAGGAAGGCCGGGCGGTAGTGGCGCACACCTTTAATCCCAGCACTCAGGAGGCAGAGGCAGGCGGATCTCTGTGAGTTCGAGACCAGCCTGGTCTACAGAGCTAGTTCCAGGACAGGCTCCAAAGCCACAGAGAAACCCTGTCTCGAAAAACCAAAAAAAAAAAAAAAAAAAAAAGAGGACGTAGGAAAAAAGGAAGAAAAGTGGATGACTTAAAAGAAGAAATTCTCTACTTTGTGGGGACCATTATGGCCCCGCTCCCCCAGTTCATATTGCTCATTGTGCCAGATACTTCTCTTGTAGACAAAACACCTACCAATAGCAACTTGAGAAAGGAGTTCACAGTGAGGGTATGGCTCGTCATGGTGGGGAGGGCATGGTGGCAGGAGCTACATGTGGCTGGTAACACTCCAGGTATAGGAAGATGTAACTCTTGGTGCTCAACCCACTTGCTACTTTTCATTCAGTCTGGGATCCTACCACATGGGTGCTGCACCCACATTCAGGGTGGGTCCTGCCTCGTCAGTTAAACATTTCTTATACAAAATGCATCTACATGTTGGGTCCAAATCCAACTAGGTTGACAATGAAAATTAACGTCAAACTCAAGAATGAAAATACAGAGAATGGAAGCTTTAGAGGGTATTTTAGGAAATAAAATTCTCGGGATCTGGTGATGGCTTCTATATCCTGTAGAGAGGAGTAAAAAGAAGGTTTTGGGCTTGTGGTTTGCAAAAATATGTAACTTACTCACAGAAACCAGAAGTGCTAGAAGAAGAGCAGTTAGGGGGTGCAGTGAAGGATGAAATCATGACTCAACGTAGAATACGTAGCACTTGAGAGGCCCTTGCCAAATCTAGTAGCAGAACTCACAAGGTCTGAAGACCACATGTGAGTCCTTGCACACAGAAATGGGTGAAACCATATATGTTGATCCCATTGGGCAAGAATAAGACCATGACCATAAATTTTTTAGCCAAATTTTTAAACAAGTTTATAAATACCGGGAAGGTCCATGGATACTAGCATGGTCCATACCTGGAATTCCCAGAGTATGGGTCAAATTACACTAAATAGGGGCTGATAAAGGCAAAACCCCACAAGGCTTCGTACTTCCCAGCTTCATCCAATCAGGGACAAGTATACATCCTGACGTACTTCCTGCCTACATGTATTCAACCTATGTGTAATCAAGCCCATCCTGTGCAGTTGGTGCTATCATGCTTGTTTACAGAACTGAAAACGCTGGGTTTATTATCATACAGAATGTCCTGCATTCCAGGGAGGAAATTATCTGTCCTTGGGCTCACAGGTTAGAGGCATGTTTTTTAGAGATCTCATAAGCAAGCAATTTCAACTTAAAACATAACTGTAGACATCACAGATACTGATCTCCTAGAAAGAATAGAGAGTTAAAGGAGCTCAAAGGACTGGGTTTTCTGAAGAATTCTGAAGACCAGGAATAAGAGGAGGAACTTGTAAATGAGCCGAATGAGAGGTAGGAGGAAAAGAGTTGAAAATTAAGTATGGTGACCCAAACTCACTGTCTCTTTCCAAATAGCTTTCCTGGGGTAAGACTGAACCATGCAAATTCTACATTTATTGTGAGAAGCAACGGTTTTGAGTACATTCACAGACCCTGTGGCCACCACCGCAGTTGACTTATAGAATTTTATATAACTTCGAAAATAGTTGGCAATATGCTTCATTCTGTCCTCTTCCCAGTCCTTTAAGAAACCTTGACCTACTTTCTAACTCTGTTGAGTTACCTATTCTGAACCATCTAGATAAAAGCATCTCTCTCGTCCTGGATCTTCTAGAAATGTGATCTGGTCTCACCAACGTTCACCTGTCCCAATATGACTCCAGACAGAGTACACATTTATTCATTCAGTCATCAAATATTTCTTTAATCTTACATATAGTCTAGGATCTGGGCATTATACCATTGAGCAAGATGTAGAAATCTCTGTCTTCTCAGAGCTGGCTTTCAAATATAGGTAAACACAAACCAAACTCCACAGTGCTTTCAGTAGTGATAAATGTGATGGATTAAAGTCTAACACATTTACAAAATACCAAGGAAGGGAATGTCTTAGTTCTTTCGAACTGCTGAACAAAATTCTTTAGACAGGAAAATTTCTTCCCCATAAAAATTTATTGCTTAGAATTCTGGAGGTACCAAGCAAGGTGAAGGCAGATTTGGTGTCAGGTGAAAGTCCTGTTCCTCATAAATGATGAGCTCTATGTACCTTTGGGTAGTGGCCCTCGGGCTCCCTTATGCTTCTTTCTAAAGGGCATGAGCCATTTATCAGAGAGGCGTTCTCATGATCTAATTACTTCCTAAAGGCCTCACCTTTAACTCCAGGTCCTGGGGGTTAGAAATCAACAACTAAGTTGGTGGGGGTGGGGGGAGCAGGCACAAACATTCAGACCATAGGAAAGAGGCAGAGATTACTGACGGAACCACTGAGAAGCAAATATCTGGATAAATATTTGAGGAGGTGAAGAGCAGGCGCCATGATGTTCTACAAGCCAATATTCAAAAAGCATCTTGGGACTGAAAATGAAAATGCCAGCACAGTGTATAATTTACTTAATATTGGCAGGATTGCGTGTTCAGAAACACAGCTGCACCAATGTCAGCCTTGCCCCTTATATTAGTCACTGTGTCAGGGACAGCAGGGCAGAGATTGGGGGTCACGCAACCCAGCAGCTTGAGTTTGATCCCCAGAGAACAACAGGTCGAAAGCTGCAGATATAGTGGTACACATCTGTAATCCCAGCAGACCTACAGAGAGAGATGGGAGATAAAGACAGATGTGGCTGGCCACTCACAGCCCAGTGTACTGGAGCTCACAGTGCAGAAACAAGAGAGAATCTGCCTCAGAAACAAGGTGGAAGGAGATAACCAACTCTTTGAAAGTTGCCCATTGATTTCCACATGTGTCCCAAGGCACACACAGGACTGAATTTACACTCATCATCATAAGACATACTCAACACTATAAATTCATATAAAGAATTAAAAATTGTAATTCACATGTAAAAGAAACCAGTTGACAACAAGGAAGACTGGGAATAGCTGTCTCAGCAAGGCCAACATGTAAGAGGACACACGTGCACAAAACACATGCCATTAAATGTGCCACGAAAGCCCCAGTCTTCTGGGTATAGGAGTGCTCAGTTTCTACCCTTCCTTCCAGCTCTCGTCTGCTCCTTCTCTTGGCAATACCTTGTTTCTTAATAAACTCCCTCAGCCTCTGCTACTAGTCACATGTCTTTGATACTTCCATTTTTCAACCAGGAATCTGGAGATCTTTACACGTACCCTCTGGGTTTGTGTTCCCATTGATGACATTGCCTTTCTTGGCACAAATTTAATATATTTTCTATTAATTTCCTACTTCATTCAAACTTCAGTAACATATTTCTGTGGACAAGGATCACTAAGGTGAAAAGAAAGATGCTTTTCGAAAGAAAACACCTCTTTGTGGGGTTTTGCTGTTATTTCACTGTTCTCAGTAATGAATTCTTAAGGATCCAGATGTCAGTGTGTTGGTAATTCCTGGCAAAGTGACCTGACCTACTGAAGCTATGAATGTTGGAACTCACAGACAGTGAACAGTTGCTCTAACACACTAATAAATCTTGGGAAACTTCCCTATGCTGTGAACAATGCTGGAGAAAAAAATACCCACTGGGTGCCAGCTTCAGGCAATAGAATTCCAGGCATGGTATCACCATATAGGTGGTATCCAATGGATAAGCAGATGTTGTTGTAAAGAAATTGGCTAGCCTTTGTCCTTGGTTCCTGGGACAATGCCTGGAAACTCTTGGGAATCTCCCAAGTGATAAGTGTCTTGCCTTTAGAATCCACACCTAAGTGATATTGATAAGGTATCCATGCTGAGCCTCTCACTAGTATTAAGACTGGAGCGGGTCATTCCCAAGAGAGCTGTTTGGATAAAGAATTTGAGATCTAAGTTATGCGTTATCATCTTGAGTTCCTGAGCCCAGAAGAAGGAAGAGGAAGCTAAAGATTGATTTCAGTCATGTGGCCAAGGTTATATCAGTCAAGTCCATAGGATGAAATCCCAACAAAACCTCTGGATACCTGAAGCTTAAATCAGCTTCCACGTTGGTGACAAATCACAGTGCATTAGGAAGGGAACTTATGCAGGAGACATGCTAGGCTCGACCCAAGAAACTCTCCGATAACAGTCTGTATGTCTCTTCATTGGTCCTGATGAGTGTCCTTTATATCAGAGAAATTGTTTATCCTTAGCCAGTGTCTGAATAAGGCAGTAGTAGCATAAGAACTTCTCTCAATGAGCTTTTTTTTTTTTTTTCAAAAGGGCCTGGAACCAGTTGCCTCAGTAAATATGTCATGACCACTTGTCCAGTTCCTGAACAAAGGCCATTGTGTATTGGGGGATTTAAAAATCCGACAGTGAGTTATTTGCCTATAGCACAAGAGTTATTGATGTGAAAGGCCAAACAGGGGATTCTTAAATGATCCACCACCAAGTCTAGTTAAGATCATAAATCCAAACCCATGGCCAAAAAGTAGATGGGCTCTACAGGGAAGGTCCCTGTATCACTAGCAAATATACACCATACTGATTCCTCTAGTTTTTCTCCAAAGGGACCTGTGGCTACTTTTCAAGGGAATATATAACATAGTAAGAGGACTAGTCAGACACCTTGAGAGAACACTCAGATGGAGTTCAAGTGATAACTTGAAACACAGAATAACATCAATGGCTCTTCTTGATAGAGTGGGGTCATGCATGAATCATGAAATAAGGAAATTCTCTGCAGAGTACAGCTAAAGAGTGTACTGTATGTTTACAGGACTTGGTGGCCAATTTCCCAGTTCAAAAACAAAAGACAGTGAGTCATTCATCTGTAAGACAAGAACCATTGATGTGGAAGGCCAAATGGATGGGACTTCAACTATCCATCAACTGCAATCAGGATAAAAAAATCAAAACCAGAACCTAAAGCTACATCTATAGTTCAGTGATGGATCACTTGGCTAGCATGCATGAGACTTTAGTCCTTCTGTATAAGGGAAAAACAGCAGCAGCAACAACAAAAACTTATAGAATAGGGAGAGGAGCTTTTAAAAAAGAGTGGAAATGCTCAAAGCATCAGAGAAAATGTAGTTAAGCTATAGCAGTATTTAAAGAATAAAAACAAGAGAAGAAAAGGGAAGAGGAGGAGGAGAGAAAAAGGGAAAATTATGCCTTTCTGAGACAGGACTCAGAGAGGTGGGCAGACTCAACAGAACCTTACGGTGACTTTGAAATGACTATACTAAGGGCCAAGATTCTGGGAAGGAAAAGCACAAACTCAATAATGGGATAATTATTCCTCCCATGTTTTTAGCATGGCTTAAGGTAAACCTGCTTCCCTGCAGAGTGGCGCCTTCACCAGGTGACTAACTAGCCGAACTAGAGAATTGTTCCCTCTGAAGTGGTTACCCCTAAATAATTTAGGAGCCAGGGATTAGAGCCCAAAATACTTATTGACATATCTGGCCTCTAGCCAGGACAGGACCAGGGATGTTTCTGTAAATGCTGTGTTTGGGGACCCTGAACTGAGTTGCCTGTCCAGTTCCAATCTCTCACTGCATCACCTCTCACTGTCATTCTCAAAGAAAGAATCCAAGGATGATCAACCCTTTCACATCCCTACTTGTCACTGATCAAGCGCTTATAGAGGCTAAACTACTTCGTGGGAACAACTGGTTCTATACTTAATCTCCAGGTAGATGTTGGCAATCCACAGCTGCTAAGCCATTTGCACTGCCATTGCTAACGGAAAGCAATATTATTCTATATATCTATTCTATAACTATAGATGTAGAGAAATCTGTCTCAGTGAAGATAGAAGATAAAAAAAAATAGTTTATCCTCACATGGAAAGGAAAATCATGCATTTACACTGTTGCCAAGAATGGTGTTCTCTTTTGTCCTCTGTTGTAATACAACCTGAAGAGATCTGGATTGCTTAGGCTTTCTAAAGAAAATCACCCTAATCCATAACGCAGATGGCATCACAGTGACCACCAATTCACATAGCACCTAGAAATACCACTATCCCAGTATTTCTCATATTCCACACAGCACAGGCAGCTTCCAGCTGTGGAAAGGATAAAATGCAGGAAAACTGTACACCAGCTTCAGCATTTGGTTTGCGAATCCTTTGACTTGGGCCTAAGGTCTGTCACAATGAATTAGCCTTATCAATGATGAAAAACTTAGTGCTATGTATAGTTTATAGCAAGTCTTGATAATAGAATCATAATGTAGACTTTTAGGATTCTAGAAAAGTCCATACTATCTGTTCTACAAAAAAATAATATCCCAGCCTAGCATGGTAGCACATGCCTTTAATATCAGCACTTGGGAGGCAGAGAAAGAGATCTCTTTGTTCCTCGCCAGTCTGGTCTGTGTATGGATTCCAGATCCACCAAGGCTACAGAGTGAGGTGTTGAGTCAACAATAATAAAATCAATAATATCGCAGTGAAAAACAGTTTCTGGCATACTGCTGGTTAAATTTGAAGAAAAAATATTTGACCATATAACACTACAGTGACTATGTACTAAGTCAAAAGCTAAGCCCTCTTGAATATATCTACTAAGAAAGTAGAAAGGAGTCCCACAATATTTCATTGCAGTGCTTGGAATTACAGCACATGCTGCTGCACCCGGCTCTCTTGCATGGATGCTGGGGATTGAGGTCAGGTTCTCATGCCTTATATGTCAAGCATTTTACCAACTACGCCCTCTCCCCAGCCCTGAACATTTTTTTCAGGCCCCTCTTTATCTTTCAAACTAGGGTTGTTAATAATTCTTAGGGTATGGTGTGGAGGGATGACTCAGCAGTTCAGAGACCTGGCTACTTTTGCAGAAGACCCGGGTTCAATTCTTAGCACCCACCTGACTACACACAACTGTCCATACCTTCAGTTCCAGGTGCACATGTGAAGATCAGAAAACAACTTGGGAGAGCTGCTTCTCCCTTTCTATCATAGGAGTCCTGGGAATCAAAGTCGGGGCCTCAGGCTTGGTGTCTTAACCCGCTGAGCCTTCTAGGTAGCCCAAGGTTTTAAGCTGTTTTCAATTCACACTTTCCTGATCTATTCTGGTTTTCTGATCTTTCCTCTCCCAGGTATACGTGTTCATACAATAAGACTTCCACATTCTGCTAGCATTTCATTGTCTACTTCCTGGAAAATGGGGCCTATGACAAGGTCTCCCTTATTTCCAGGCTCGAACCTTCTTTCTGTTCGGATGCTAGACATCTTCACAGATACTTTCCTGTTGGCAGCATGACAGTTTGAATCATGTATTCCAGAAAAAAGCTGAGGTCAGAAGGGCCAGATCTCCCAAAGCAGCCTTCTAGCAACTGAAGTCTGTTAGCCACCACGGGACTGGGCCTGGGAGTAAATGTTCCAGTTGAGACTTGATGACAGCAATCCTTGTGAACAGACTGAATGTGGAAGAAGTCTGAAGCAATAGACATTTGCTGTGGATAAGCCCTTTGAACTGTGAAGATTGTCACTTGGATTGATTTAATAAAAAGCCAAATGGCCATTAGCTAGTCAGGAGATATAGGTAGGACAGCCAGGTACAGGAGACGCTGGGAGAAGATGGGAGGAGTCAGGAGGAGGTGATGCAATACAGAGAAGAGAATGGGGAACGCAAACGTGAGGTAAACGAGTCTTGGGGCAGCACATAGATTAATAGAAATGGGTTAGTTCAAGTTATAAAAGCTAGGTAAGAACAAACCTAACCTATCAACTGATCTTTTATAATTGATAAGAAGTCTCTGTGTTGTTATTTGGGAACTAGCTGTCAGGAAAGAAAAGTGCACCTACAGACATTCTGCTAAACAGATTCCCAGACTCCTTGATTCAAATGAACCAAGACCATGACACCTATTTGTAAGTTTAGTCACTGCGTTGTGGAGTGATTTGTTATGGGGTTGTCTTTCTTGGGATTTCTATTGCTGTGATATAACACCATGACCAAAAGCAGTTTGTGGGTAAAAGGGTTTATTTCTTCTTCTAACTCTTAGGTCATAGTCTGTCATTGAAGGTGATCAGGGCAGAAAGTCAAGGCAGGAACCTGGAGGCAGGAACTTAGAGAGCGTGGGGGAAATGTAGCTCACTGGCTTGTCCCTCATAGCTTATTCTACCTGCTTTCTTATATAACCCAGGACTACCTTCTCAGGGCTGGCACTACCCACCGCAAGCTGGATCCTTCAACATCAACCATGAAAATGCCCCAGAGGCTTGCCTCCAGGCAATCTAGATGGAGGCTTTTTCTCCACTGAGGTTTCCTCTCCCAGATGACTCTAGCTCATGTTAAGCTGACAAAAAGCTAACCAACACGGGGGCAACAGATAACAAGATGTATTCCCCAAAGAGCTAGCACCAGATGCAGGTTTACTTCTTCAGCTTGTCAGCCTGCTTGCTAAAAATAAGTTCAACTTTGCTTCTCTTGCAGTTTGCACTTGGATCTCCAGTACAGACCTGCCTTGAATCATTTAAAATGTTTTTCTGCCTTGAATTTCACTTGGTGTGTTCCTACACACCTTCAGCTGCACTTGTCAACTTTTTGCTAAAGCTATTTGTTGGTGTGGGGAGTTCCTGTTGACATTACTTTGGAACCTTTAATAGGTGACAACTGCTACCCTATCCATTCTAGTTTAGATTTGTCTGCGTGTGTGATTCTTCTGTTCTTAGCTCTTAGACTTTTCAGCGGAGTCTCCATTTTCATTCAGTATTCTTCTCCAAGAAGGCTACTGTCTTGGTTAGTCTTTCTGTTGCTGTGGTGAAACCCCATGACCAAAAAGCAAGTTGAAGAGAAAAGGGTTTCTTTGGCTTACACTACCACATCTGGTCATCACTGAAGGAAATCAGGACAGGAACTCAAACAGGGCAGGATCCTGGAGGCAGGGGTTGATACAGAGGCTGATGCAGAGACTATGGAGGGGTACTGCTTACCAGCTTCCTTCCCCTGGCTCCTTCAGCCTGCTTTCTTAAAGAACTCAGGCCCACCAGTCCACGAATAGCACCACCCACCATGGGCTGGGTCCTCCCTCACTGATGACTAATTAAGAAAATGCCTTGCAGCTGGATCTCAGGGAGGCATTTCCTCCTCCGTGGAGGCTCCTACATCTCTGGTCACTCAGCCTTGTGTCAAGCTGACCCCCAAAACCAGTCAGCACAGCTGTATTTCTGGAAATCCTGCAAGACTCAAATGAACACTTAGTAACTGTCCTTTTGTTCTGCCACTCTCTGTTCCAGTAACTTTGGCGAGGTTCTCCATCATATACACTTAGTGTGGGAGCCTTGCAGGACTGAGTTGTGGGACGTCTCTTTTGAGCCTGATGGAGTTTGCCTAATCATGACTTTAAATGCCATGTGCTAATCTTAATGATCAAAATGTTGTTTTTATTTGTTTGTTTGGTTGGTTGGTTGGTTGAGACAGGTTCTTTCTACAAAGCCCTGGTTGCCCTGGAACTCATTCTGTAGCCCAGGCTGTCCCTGAACTTACAGAGATCTGCCTGCTTCTGGCTCCCAGGTGCTGGAATTAACGGTGTGCCTCACTGTGTCTGGCCTAAAGATCAAAACGTAAACATGGAATCTATACTTCTTCTGTCTCTAAACTGTGACTCAGTTTACCACTTTTGTATCTAAAAGACATACTGAATTTAACATGATTGTAGCCAAGCCTTTGATGTAAACCTCACTCTCTTCATTTCCCATTTTATCACATCAATAGTGCCCCGTCAGCAAACGAAAAGCGCTCTCACATACTCTGTAAACGACTGTGTTGTGTCAGAAAGTCGCACAGCTTCCCTGCAGAGTTTCACGAGCTCCCCTAATTCTGGGACCACTGGCCCATTTTGAATTTCTTCTTTTCCCTCCAGCTCACGAAAGAGACATGAAAGGGATCTGCTTCCCTTCTTGACCCTATTATACAGTTCCTTCCATCCAGCACACCTTCAGTATGGATTAATATATCATCTGCTCAAAGCCTTCCCATTGCTCTCCCGTCCCCTTGACTACAACTCAAGAGCGGCCTTAGATGCATCCTAATCCCAATACTTTGCAGCTCTCAATTTGCTATGTGGAGGAAAGGGGTGAGGACTGTCCTTGTGAAAATGAGGCTTTTTCCCCCTTGGGTGAGCATACCTCAGTAAGTGGGGGAGGACAAGATCATAAACAGCCAACTGCCACCAAGATCACCCCAGGCCAGTGACTTGGTCCTTTGTCTTACAGATGTAAGACAAATGAACTTCCACAGACAACAGAAGAAAAAAATACTTAGAAAGGAGTTTGTTATAGGGTCACAAGTAATCTTAAGAGAAATGGAGCAAACAGGATTTCTGTTTAACAGGAGGGAGTCCCGAAGATGGTTGTCACGGTGGCTCTCCAGAGGTCTCCTTTAGGGGTTAACAAAGTATTTCTTGTTTGAGGTGTTGGGAGTGGGCTTGTCGATCCAGTTGACCCACCCAGAACTGTCTAGGGACCTGCCAGTTTTGATCACATCCTCACGTGTATCTTCCAGGCAACGGTGTTCATTCAGTAGTGTAAAGGGAGAAGAAAGCAAGCAGAAAGCTGGAGCAGGAACCAGAAGCCCCAATCTCCCCTGGTATTTCTGACTTCTGACTAGAACAGAAGCGAGGATGTTTTTTGGCTTTCAGTTGGGGATGAGCATCAGAGCCGGTCATTTTTGAGGCTGGTCCCTGCAACGTCATCATTGGTTTCAATTTCCTCCTCTGTGGCAGTCTCCTTCTGTTCTTTATCCCACCCGAGCCTGCTTTCACCTCAGTCCTCAATGTTCCCCGCTTCTGCCTGGGCCACTCTCCCCGACGACACGACACTCTCACGGATTCCTCTGTTGCTCTTCCTTCATGGTGGTGCGCAAAGGCGCCGTCTGTAGGCCATGTCTAAATGCCACCTTATTTTCTTGCTATTTCTGTTTATTTTGTCATTGCTATTTGATCCATCTCAGGTCGGCCTGACATTCTCCATGTAGGAACCGACGTCCTTGTGTTTCTGATCCTCCTTTATTCCTCTCCTAAGTCCTGACATTACACATGTGTGTCAACATTCCCATTTTGTGTCACTTCGGGATCCAACTCGGGCCTTCACTGTGTGCCGACAAGTGCTCTATCTGATGAACTATATTCCCAGCTACCGCCTTATGTTAAGCTGCTAACTCCACACACACAAGCTCCCCTTGCACGTTTGCCTTTTTTTTCCTACAGTCACGTTCACTTTTTCATATAACATAAATTATTCATAAATGTTGTTTACTATCTGTCTCCCCTCCTTAACACCACAATAGATTGGGAGCTCCGGGGACAGGGACTTTTGTCTGTTCTGGTTACTGTTGTCTCCATCTGAGAACGGTGTGGAACAGCAGGATGCATTCAGTAAATATTTGTTGGCTAAATCCAAGGAGAAATGGAATTATAAGGTTATTACTTGGAATTCAGAAAGCAGTATCCAAAGAAGAATAAGAAATGTAAAGGTTCAAATCCACGTCCAGGAAAGGGCTTTGGCTTGGGGTACGGGGCTCATCTATGAAGGAGACAGTTTTTCTTTATCAACAGTCTAACACTGGTTGATTTTTTTTTAACCATGTAGATGGACACTATGATACAAATATTAAAACTTTTACATAAACCTCTGTAGCTGGAAAATCCTGAGACAACAACCCAGGAAGCCACGCCATCCGTCGTTTGCCTTAGAGGAAAAGGATCTAAGTCTGCTCAGAGGGTGAACCACTGAATCCATACAGATGATAGGAAACAATAAGTCTCTGGTGTTAGCTGTAATTCCCAATAGGGCCGGCTCTGCCGTGGTTTCAAGCGGCTCTGGCTCTCTGAGATCAAACATCCTGTCATTCCACTAGGTTCCGCATATTTTACAATGGGCTGTGAAACACAGAGGGATGTCACCATTCAAGACTTTACATAAATGTGATTTGTTGATTCTTTAACTGTGGGTGGGAAATAATAGGAATCATTTCTCATACACAGATAACTGGCATGCGTGAATACTCACTAATTTGAGGAGGGAGGTAGGAAGGAAAGGGTAGAAACAGCAAAAAAAATAATTTTTGTCTGAGGCTGCAAATGACATAAATTCAAACAATGGTGGTTTTTTTTTTTTTTTTTTCCCTGAGTCTCAAGGCTTGTTTCTATTCAATGTTTGCTGAGCTGTAGGGAGGGCTGAATCCCACCATGGCAAACTGCCATCTTTGCCAGGGCGGAGAGCTGTTTACATTCAGGGCACATAATGAATGCCATGTGAAGGGGGAAACAGTGTGAGCTCTATTATGGCTGATTAGCCCATTGTACACTGTTACAGCTAACATCTTCCTTGTGCTAAAAATAGTGTGAAGTCACGGGACCAAAGCAGCAGGATCCATCCGTACTGTACTCTTTCTGGAGCTAGGTAACAAAGGCTGCGTCTAAGTTCCCTGGAAAAAAAAAAAAAAGAAAAGGGTGGCCTTACTCACTTCTGCATCCCCCAGCAAATGGAGTTTATCTGAACTGTTAGGAAATCCTTCGGAAAATGATGTCAAGAGAACGCACAGCTTCGGAACAATACACCTGTCATCTGGGGAGCTTCCCACACCTTTCCTATGACCACTGGAATCGTCTGTTGGCGTGATCAGACTGGCATTGGCAGCTCATCTTCGTCACAGCGGTGGTAGAATTTGCACCTATTAGTCCAAAATACACAAGAGTTTGCAATGTCAGAAACTGGAGGGAGTGGTAAGGAGGAATTCTGAGTCTTAGGTCATGTCATCTCCAAGTCAATAGCCCTTCTCCTGGAAGGGGGGCAAACAAACCGCTTTCTGTTCTATTGAAAGCCGGCGAGAATTTGCAGCACAGTAATCCTAAATCCAGAGGCAATCTATTAAGAACTCTGCATTACCAATCCTGAGACTCGAGCGATAAGCTCACCCCGCTATTAATCCTCTTAAAGACTGTGCTAGGAAATGAAAGGGTGCCATGAAAGAGCCCCCCCCCTTTTATTACAACCATATAAACTGCTTGAGTAAATGTTCCATTAACAAACTGCGAGAGCCCTGTTGAATGCCCTTTGCTTCCTCTGTCTGGTCCTCTTGGCTTGGTGCTTTTGGATACAGCCTGGCTAAAATGTGTGATTTACACATGTTTGAGAGACGCATTCCCACACTTGAATGCTGTCCCATGACAAAGGGAGGGGAGGTCTGAAAGAGAGGTGTTGAACCTGTGTAGACGTTTTAATTTACAATTCTCTTTTCATGGGTTTTAAGAGATGAATACCTTCCCCATCCTCGGGGCTCGTTCTAATAAGCACTAGTCCCCGTGTTAAATGCCCATGACCAGGTCATTTGTAATTGGTCCTTTGGAAAATATAGTTGGATGCTGTGATACCGTTAGAAGAAAAGGGGGACAAATAAACCCAATGTGCCAAGTTCCCTCTCTGAATAACCGAATGGCCGAAATCTTACCAAGTGGTTTATCTTCAGGTTTAATGGCGCCTGGTATACTGTCGAAATATGCACCCTGAGTGTTGTCTGGGGTCATTGCTTTAAAATCTGACGTTTTGTGGACTTTGATCTAGTATAGTACGTTCTTACAAGATGCCTGTGTTATCACTAAAATAAACTGTCAAACACACAAGCCATGCTCACGGCATCTGGTGAAATAATCAATGTCCAGTAGCAGAATGGATTGCTGAATCTAACATAGACAGAATCAATCACGTTGCTACAAGCCCGTACTCCCAGCAACACTCAGGAGGCTGAGGCAGGAGGATCTCCAGTTGAAGGCCAACCTGGGCTACATTGTGAAACTGTCTCAAATTAACAAACACTCCCTCCCCCCCCCCGCCCCAATCAGTTTCTTTAGGGCTCTTTAAAGTAAGCCATAATATAAAACAAACAAACAACTTATCGTATCCAAACAACACAATTGGGCTCATTTTTAGAAATCACATTTGCTATGACTACAGGCCCAGAGATTCCATATTTTGGGAAATCACTCACCACACAAGGAGAACAAAATGTCCCATTTAGGCCCCAGCTAGCACAGCTCAGTTTGGGGAAGAGCTGTATTTGGGTCAGTGTCTGCTGTCTTATTTCTAGCCACAACTAAGGTCTCACTTCAAGTGAATAGATTCATTTGTGTCAACAATACCCCCGGGATACAGGCTTAAATGTAGCAACCTTAGGAGGAGCAGAACACGTCAATACCTTTGTAAAGTCGCTTTGATTCATATTGACTTCTGCCTGGCTGCTAATTCATATACCTCATTGTTTGCTTCACAGAGCTTTTAACATGACTTTTGATTTATAGAAAGAGTGATTTGGTTTCTAAACCAGAAGTGGTGAGCTCAGATCTCTCCCGGTTCCTTTCCGTCTCCGTGGTGTGTCAAAATTGAAAGAAAAATTCTCTTGTCACAGCCTAAATGGCTGCAGAACTGTTCATGGACTCTTAAAAAAAAAAAAAAAAGTTCCATGTAGCGGGTAATAGCAAAATAGATCATCCAGAGAAGGAGAATCAATTATCTAAGCATGTTATTAACGTGTTCACAGCAAAACTACTGAATCACAAAGTCTATCAACTCCTATTTCCCATTCTGAAGGTTAGGCAAAAGTGAAGATCCTGCCAATGCAGCCATGCTGGCTGAGTGAGCAGCCCTGAACAGCTATGAGCCACTGGAACCCCTTGGGCACCTGGCAAAGTCCATGAATATCATACCTGCTCCACAGGGAGGACGCAAACCACACCCTGTGGAGTTAGTCTATTTGAGCCCCTATCAATGGAAGACTGGAAATTCATTTTTAGACTGTCATTTTGTTTCAAGCAGCTAAAATAAAAGCTGTTTGAAACCAAACTCGGGGAGCTGAAGTAGCTGGAACTGAGTGATCCCCATATTTATACAAGGATCGAAACATTTCGAATGTTCACAGGTTGGAGTCTTACTCACAGCAGCAGTGGGATAAAAGTGTGGGTTTCTATCAAGAAAGGTTCATTGCTCAAGAAGCTGCAGGAGAGTGAGGTTTAGCGGACACAGAACTCCGGGCAGGAAAGGACATTGACGGTGTGACATCTCGAGCTCCCTCTTGTCAGAGCAGCATGGGCCTCAATGTGACTGACATGCCCGCCGCCCAGGAAAATTCCACAGTTCTGATGCAGATAAACTTGGAAAGCGGAGACGGCCCAGCATCTCACAGTTAATTAAAGAAGTGAGTGAAGGCATCAAGGCCGGCTCCCTTCTGCTTGAATAATTCACCGCCTTTATCCATTATTAAAACCCGTGACTTTCCCACAATGATTCCCAACTCGAGAAGGCTTGGTCTCAGGACCCAGAGATAAATTGTAGCATGGCCTACAGCTATATTAATAAATTGAAAGGAACATTTATTTGCTCATCTAATTAGAACCGTGCTTTTCCCAAATAGTGGAGCCAAGCCTCACGGTTTCAGAAGGCAGTACCTACCTTCTGTTAGATAAAATGAACAGGAGGACTTTGCCCCAGATTTAGGTTGTCTTTGCGTAAGAAGCTCTTTGGTTGATGCTGTTCCTTTTAAACCATTCACTCTGCCAAGTCTGCTCTGCAGCTCCCAGCTTGACAGGATTGATGGGAGCTTAGCCCACGAGGTTCTTCCTCAGGGGGATGCTGAGCCCCTTCCACACAGAACACACATTCTTCTTTTGTCTTTTTTTAAAAGTGTTGCTTGGGGGAGGAGCTTAAGATTTGCCACACCCCCTCCCATATCCCTTTCCCTTCACTGGGATTACAAAGCCTTGTGTCTTAGTTAGTCAAAGGCCTTGGGGTCTGGCAGAGGCAGGTTTCATGCCCAGCCCAATCCATAGCTACAGCCCCAGTTTCTTCTGGTGTGAGCCAGAATTAGTAATTCTCTGTGTTCAGGGTTCACAAGCAGTTTGGAGTGAACGGCTGTACAGTGGGGGCTTTGTAGTGCGTTCTTCATCAGTGGCAAGTGCTGTTATTAGCCAGCAAATCTCGCTCTTTCCCTGTTTGCAAATTAGATTTTCAGAATCATTTGATCACATTAGCATGGAGAAGTCTATAGAACACAGTAGCACTCAATCCCTGAAGGACTAAAGTGAACAATGAGGTGTTGTGTCAACAGAAAGCTTGTTCACGGTGAATGATCTCCATAACAAAAAAAAGACCTGTTTCTCCGCCCCCCCTCCCCAGCTAGGACCTGCTACACCCAACCACAGCATTCCTGTCTTCCTGCTCACCTGCAGTGGGCCTGAGAGCCCAGGCTGAAGGTAGCTGGGTTTGCCCACCAGGCCATGAATATTTAACTTCCTGTGAAATAAACACTTCTCAGGGTGCCCTCACAAGGAAATATTCTGAGGCCACAGAAGTTGTACTGTCTCCCCTATACCTTACAGAGCCAACCAATAGCACGCGTTGTCTCTACAGGCTGCGGCCACACGGTCTCACAAGAGGAATGGACTTTCTTAATCTCTGCAGAAATTCTGTTCCCCACATACTCATTTCACACCCAAATCTTGTCGATTTAACACTTTTCCCTTCGTGAAATGGAAATTTCGTTTTTTTTTTTTTCCTGGGTTGCCAGAATAAGCATCCAGGGCCTTAATCCACTGTTTGCCTTGCAGGGAAGGTGTGGAGCCGCCACTGATTTCTTCTCTGACAGGATCTGCCAGAGACCACATCATTAACAGAAACGGTATTGGACTTGGCGAGAGAGAAAAAGTACTTCTCGTTTTCCTTGAGCCTGTTTCTAGCATTGCTGAGAAAGACAAACATTAATATTAAAGTCTGACATGCTTCCTGTAAGTTAAGTTTATAAAAAAGAAAAATAATTTCTGAGGGATTAGATTACTAAGAGATTTTATTCTTTTGCGATGGGTTTTCTTCCAGGGCAAGAGATTAAATTAAAAAAAAAAAGTATTAGGTTACAAGTTATTTAAATACATAATCAAATATTTTTTCTGCAATGGATCCTTAATAAAAAAAAAAAACAACAACTAGGAAGCAAGACTCAATTTAGCAAGTTCTTCAAAATTTCCTCATACTTTGTGCTTCCTGCATGAGAGTTCTTAAAGACAGTATACATTGTCTGGGCAGTGGTGGTGCACACTTTTATCCCAGAACTGGTAAGGCAGAGGAAGGTGGATCTCGGTGAGTTCGAGACCAGCTTGGTCTAAATAGCATAATAGAGTTCCAGGACAGGTTCCAAAGCTACAGAGAAACCCTATCTTGAAAAACCAAAGGCCAAAGACAGTATTCATTGTAACTAAACTGTTTCTGTAGGTTTTATTATTATTATTATTTTATGTGTGAGCATTTCATCTCCATGTACATATGTGCACCATGCATGTGCCTGATGCTGAGGTCAGAAGAGGGCATCAGATTCCCAGGATGGGCCAACCTTGATGATGCGGGGAAATTGAACCCAGGTCTCCTGTAAGACCAGCCAGTGCTCTTAACTGCTGAGTCATCTCTCCAGGCCCTGTCTTTTGTAAATTTTTGTCTTTTTCCCTTCAAAACTAGTACAAATCCAAGACAAGGCTATAGTAGGGGAAGCAAGGCTAGTGGGTACAGAAGTTATAAAGTAGAAGGCCAATGGGAACAGAAAGGTTATAAAGTAGAAAGCCAATCTTTCTTTCTTCACACCAGGGCCACCATCTCATGATAACATTACAAATAGCTTGTTATAAAATGAAATTATAGGGATATTGTTATGGTTTTTGTCTCTTTAAGAGACAAGCCACACCCACTCCCAGCGACCTCTTTCCTCCTCTCGCCATCAAAGGTTCTCATTGTCCCCTTTTGGAATGTGGGTTTCCTCTCTCCCATTCCCTTTCTCTGTCTTTCTCTTCTTCTCTTTCTTCCTCTCTCCTCTAAGTAATAAATATCCAATTCTATTCTATACAATGTGTCTGTCTAAGTGGCTTCTACCCACGGCCTGCTCACACCCACCTGCTTCGCTGGGACCAGCCCACTCACCATGCACCAGCCCGCCCAGGATCAGCCACCTCTCCCAGTCCGGCAGCCATCTCTGCCTGGGACTAGCTGCTCTGCAGGCCTGCCGGGGATCTTGCAGCATTTTTAACAGATACGCCCATTTCCATTTACGCAAATGAACTTGAACCACATATATTGTTATACTCATTTTAAACTTAATATTATGTCTTGGATATTTTCCAACATCTACCTCTTTTTAAAGATCCCTTTTTAAAGAAATTTAATATCATATCACATTTAACCATTTGTGTAATATGGTGGTTAAGAGTTTGCTCACCTGACAGCGGATCTTTTTGGGAGAGTTTCTAGACTTGGTGAGTAGAGATGGAGAGACTCACCCTAAATGTGGACAGTACTATTGTGGGGGTTGGGGTCCTGGACTAGATAAACAGGGAAATCAAGGTGCACACCAGCATTCATCACGGCCATCTAACTGCAAGTCCGTTGTAACCAGTTGCTCATGTCCTTCCACCATGCCTTCCCCATCACAACAGACTATGTCTTCCATAGTCTGTGAACCAAGGCAAACCCCTGCTACCTTCAAGTCGCTGGTCAGATGTTTTGTCAAAGTAATCAGAAAAACAATCAATATTTTATTATAGCCTATTTATTAATGTGACATGTTAATATTATTAATAAATATCTATGTCCATGTAGTGATTGAATGAGCTTTTTTCTACAGTGTATGGCTTTTAAAGAAAAACACTCATTGTCTATCTTCTCAGAATGTAGGAAGAGGATTCCCCACTTAGAATTACCTCTATTCAGACAACTTCTGCAACTAAGAAATGTAATTAAAATCTATACCCAGTCACAAGATTATTCCCTCTTAATAACCAGCTGTGAATTGTAATCATTTGACAAATGTCATGTTCACTCATTGATTGCAGATTTAGCAAAACACTTTTTATCAAGACAGAATAAAAGAGCTAGAGAGATGGCTCAATGGTTAGTGATACTGGCTGCTCTTCCAGAGGATCTAGGTTCAATTTCTAGTACCCATGTGGTGGCTCATAACCATCTGTAATATACATATAGAAAAAAAACACTCATGCACATCAAATAAACTCATAACTCAATGAAGAAAACTCTACGATAATAAAATCAGGGAGCTGCCTCTTAGATCAGTCAGGACACTGGTGTCTGCTGGAAATCATTTCCATGGTTTCACTACGTTTTTATTTTTCCTAGAACAAATCACCTAAAGCTGAATACCTTATTTACTTCTTTATTTTTTGAAAAGGTTTCTTTAGCTCATGTTGTTGTAATTGGAGAGCGTGGCGCCAAGTCTTGCATGGAGTTCGTAAGTGACTCATAGCCACATGGTTTGATCATAATAATGGCAGAACATGTGGAAGAGATTGAAGAGATTGCATGGCGAGACAGGATGCTAGACACCAGAAGGGGCTAGTCACCCTGTCTTATAACAATCCACAGCCTCAGAAAGTAGCTGAAGTCCCATGAGAAGTGGAGTCATCTAATCCAAAGGCAGAACCCCTAATGATGCTGATTCAGAACAAGCAGGTTGTCTTTGAAGTCCATGGAGGTTTTCTCTCTATAGTCAGGTGGGCTTTAACTCAGGAGGAGTTAGGGTGTCAGACACTCGTGGTCACATAACCTTCCACTAAGTCTGTGGTCTCTGAGTTTTTGACTCATGAATTCAAAGAATGAAATTCAGCCAGTGGGGGATGAGTTAAGAAAGGAGTCTTACTGGAGATTTGTAGGTGGGAGTTTCAGAGACAGAAGGCAGAGCTCCTGTGGATCAGAAACAGGTCCCTGGAAGTTGGATACCATTGAGCATCTCTATCTTGGAGTAAATAAGGCTTTCTGATGGAGGAACAGAGGGAGTCGAACTGGTCAGCCCAGTTGGCCCAGAAACAACATCCAGGAGTCTCTCAATTCCAGCTCAGTCCTCAACCCACATAGATCCCAGGCAAGGGTGTTCTTTTAAGGGGAGTGAGATAATGAGAAAACACACACACACACACACACACACACACAGAGAGAGAGAGAGAGAGAGAGAGAGAGAGAGAGAGAGAGAGAGAGAGAGAGAGAGCAGGTTTCCTGACCTCTAGCTAGGGCATTCCCAAAGACATTTTGGCTTAAACACTTCTGCCATTTCTGACCTTGCTTAAGGATAGCTGTGCAAACACAACCAAGGTTATTTCCTGCTTTTAATCAAGGAAAACTTGTTTACTTTCCCAGTCCCCTACCCAAAAATGGCTGGCCAGTTTCTACCTCCTCTTTTCTCTTGGCCAGTCACCTTCAGCTGAGCTCCATCTCTGAAGGTCCCTGCCCCTCCCAGCATAACTTCACAGGCAACCAAGTTTTCCCGCTCCCCACACCATCCCGCTCTTTGCTTTAATTATGTAAGCATGAATGAATGCAACAGATGATGATCTTTTTAAGGCTGCACTGTTTATTTATTTAAACATAGGAAGTCAAAAATAATTCAAGAATAATTTTTATCTTTAGACCAGAGAAGGAAAGCAAGCTGTAATTCCCTTAAAACAAAGGCAACTTCCCCTTCAAAGGATCAGTGAAGTCTCTGAAATAAACTAACAATAGAAGACCTGAGAAAAGACATACAGGTGCATATATAGGGGCATCACAAGGGTGGAGAGTGTCTTCTTCACAGGAGAGGGGGACCATTGTAGAGGAAGACAGGAGTCCAGTGTAAAACGCATCTGAGCTATGGCCAACTGTAGCCTTTTTTTTTTTTTTCTACAGTTGAATCTTCCCTGCTTGATGGAATTGAGCTCCTTTTAGAAGCGGTTCCCTGAGAAAGATAAGGAACCTCAGAGCATGTGCTTTACAGTAAGGGAAAGCAGAAGGCCCCGTGGAGGTTGAGAAGTGACATGTGGAAGTGCCATACTTGATGATGTCATTTCTGGTGACCCAATAATCCTAAACTTACAATGGTTTTGATCATCTCCACTAGAATAGTCATCCTTTAACACATCAGACATAGTGTCCATTTCTCCCCACCTTCCACAGTGCCAGAAGCTGTGACACCATTAACAATATGGTGACCCAAATGAGACGTATGTAAAAATAATATATTCAGCTTCTAAAAGAATGGGCCCCCTCTTTTCCTCTTCCACTTCCTATTAGCTTTAATGTCCAAGGGCTAAAAGTCATCTTGGATCATAGCAGCGTGGAGAACACTTTGGAGATTGAACAGCAGTAAGATCCAAAGCTGACAGGAAGCACTGTGCTGGGCTTGGCCAGCCTACATCTACAGTATTCCTTACAAGAAAACAAGCTACCCTCAAACTCTGCATGTTGAGTGTTGTTCCAGATCCAAACATGTCTCAACTTATAAAAGGCTCATAAAGGCTCCAGATTTGGAAATTCTTACCTAATTTTAATACAGGACTTAGAAAGGTCTCTCTTGTAGCAAACTGTTGAGGGATGTTTTGATCCCACTCTGACACTCCTGACTCTACCAATAAAGTTTGCTTTGCATCAGAGGACAGAGTTAGCTACTGGCTGGCCAAAATTGGCCATAGAGGTTTTGGAGGACTGAGAACATATAGAGAAACACAGGAAGTAGTAGGGTGGGGCTTATAAAGATTCTCAGCCCTTTTGGATCAAGGAAGGAGGGAGAGAGGGTGTCACTGGTCATTTCTCCAGTGCTTCTCTGGTCATCCTCCTCTGGTTCTTACCCCATATCGGATTCCCAAGATTTTATTGACAAAGAATAACTAGATAAACACTTCACAGTACAATGTTTCCTTTCACATCTGCATCTGTTTGTCCACTGTGCATTTCCCTCTCTACAGCTTTCTTCTTAGAAACAGCAAGAAGTTCTATGAAGCAACACTCCATACCTGGAAGTCAGTGAATGCTTTCCTAGAATACAACAATGATTTTCTCTGCTTAATGGACTCAGGATTTCTGTCTTTACTTTCCCACCTCTTCCATTAAGCAAACTCACTTTTAATATCCTTACTGGAAGCCCCTGTCTCTCACTGATCCATATCAATTCTGATACATTCTATTTTATTCTGATACGGCTACTACAAGGACAGACAAGACATGAGAGTAAAATGAGCCACTAACCACATCTCTCCTATTTTTAGTAGCTTTAAGTAACTTCCTCTTATGTGTCATTGGCCAGAGTGTGTTATGTGACCGTATTAACGGCAAAGAAGTCTGAGGCTGTGGTTTTTTAATCTGAACCCCAAACCACTTCCACCAAACCATGTTTTTGAAAGTCAAAACGGTTAAAGCCAAAGATGGGGTGGGGGGTGTCTCACAGACAGCTCGGTGGGAGAGAGTGCTTCCTGCATAAACACGGTCCTGAATCTTCATCATCAGCACCTATGTAAAGGCTGTGTGAGCCCATTCACCTGGAACACCAGCGCTCGGGCCCCGAGACTGATTGGGCTAATTGACTGTGAGCCCAGCTCCAGGTGCAGGGAGAGAGCCTGTCTCAGGGGAGTAAAGCAGAGGGTGAGAAAACAGGACACCCCAAGTCCTCATCTGGTTACTGTGCACACACATGTGCACACACACACACACACACACACACACACACACAGAGGGAGAGAGAGAGGGGTAGCAGATGGTTTTATTTTGCAGGGGTTGTGATCCATCCTAAAATTCTAACATTGAGGATTTAGCCTACTTAATGTCATTGTAACCATCCACCGGAAAAAAAAAAAAGAAAGAAAAGAAACAAAGAAGGAAGGGAGGAAAGGAAGAAAGAAATCTATCCCCTTACACCCATGTAAACCTATTAAAGGCTGCCTAAATAAAATTGTTTTGGTAGTAAAGTCCTTCACGTGAGCATGTTTTAAAATAAATTCTAAAAAGGAAGACATCATCCACGTATTTTAATTTGCTTTCATGTTTCAGAGATAATGTTGTGTGTAACGGAATCATCGGGGAACTTCTCTACAGTCTGAGAGCTGTGCTCCAAGAAAAATGTAAAAGGAAAAGACAAACCTTGAATAGTTTTGTAATATGAAGAATCTCCTCCATAACAAGGAATTCTTCTGGGGACACCAACTGTGTATCCCATAACCCACTGATTCTCACCACTACGTATCCTGTCTACCTTCAAGGTCAGTTTCTACAGGTCAGGGATTCAGCCCTGCAAGATGGCTCCCCTACTTTCAATACCAATGGGGAAATCAAGGCTGCCTGGTCTCAGCCGATCTATCTATCTATCTATCTATCTATCTATCTATCTATCTATCTATCTATCTATCTATCTATCTATCTATCTATCTAATCTATCTCTTGTCTGTGTGGTTTGTGTTGAGATGTTTCCTCCCATACTTCTGATAGAACCACACATAGCTGAGAGAAACACACTTACCAGGCTACAATCAAGTCTCTTATATTGGATCCACATGAAGAGATGGAGAGGCAGGCACAGCGTGTGCTGTGGGTGCAGCTTTCACACCCGCTTTGGGAGGATCACCCTTTTCATGTCTCCATGTTTTGAAAAGCATCAAACCATGCTGTTCAGGAAGAAGTTTTAGCGTCGGGTAATCTCTCCTGCTCTCCTCTCCTTGGAGACCAGAGTGGGGTTGGAAACCCCAGCACTCAGTGCTGCAGCCTCATGCTCGCACTGATGACTGGCCCCCTCCTGACTCCGCTTTGGGATCTACTCTTGGTCAACTCATTCCCATCTCCTCAGGGTTATCAAGGATGCCTCTCAACCGCATCTCCTCCGGGTTATCGGGAATGCCTCTCACCCACATCAATGGGTATTTCTGACACCAAGGACACCAAGCGACTTTAGGTGCTCTGTGACAAGAGGCAGGGACAAAGACAAATCTTGCTTTCTCAAGCTTGTCAACCTGCCTTCTAGAAAAGAGAGAGAGACGACAGATGACAGGTAGAACAGGCTAGTGAGCTAGTCTCAGTCTTTATTCTAGAAACCCTAAGATGAAGGTGAACACTTTAAAATGATAACGGCAACAATAAACGAACGAGCAGACAAACCCACGGTGTTTGGAACGCATCATCAGCTTCCATGACTTTTTTTTCTGGGAATTCAATTTGTTCCCCATTATGCTCTGGTCACCGACTTAGGAGCCTTAGTGGCCATGAAGGCCCTGCCTTTGAAGCAGAGGGTCAATGAATTAGTACAAAAGGGGATGAATTCAATGCGCCTGTTCACCAAAGAGGGTTGAATTCACTGAAAGGGAATGGCCAGGCTTCCTAGTCTGGGTTTCCATCTGGACAATCCGAAGCCTCCCTTATCCTACACAAGAACTCCATTAATGAATATTCAACGGAAAGTATTACTTCATTGTCAGCGCTAATTGCTAGTTTTACCTTATTAGTAGAAGCTTTTCTGTGGCTGAGCCTGACATGCATTTGTTTGCACACTGTTATTAGCCAAGACTTGGTGAAGTCTTGCAATTAACACCTCCGCATTATCTCATGCCGGGAAAGCAAAGACAAAACCAGATGACTCACTTTGTTCAGCTTTGCTCTTGTTTTCTGATAGGGAAGCACTTAAGGAGGGGTGGAAGCTCGTCAGAGTGCCATATGGAGCCAACAGAGACCAGAAAAGGCTTTTCAGGGAACGGCGCACGGAGAGTTCATTCAGTCCACCGCACCATTTAAACGCGACCCACCACCCACACGTGTTTCAGGTACAACACCTGTGCCACGCTCCGCAGCCAGCCTGATTGTCGAGGAAGGAGCCATATTTCCAAGAAGCGGAGAAAATAACGTATTCTCTGTAAACACAATGACGTTAATGATTCACAGCCCAGTTAAACAGCTTCCAGGACTCTTATCGCTTTGGAGATAGAGCCGACAAGGCAATAACTGTATTTATTTTTTCCTTAACTTGGCCCCCAGCAGCCTCTCACTGATATTTCTGTAAAGAGCAGGGATGGGGGAGGGGAGAGCGTCAACAGTTCATAGTTCAGTTTTATATTTGCGAAGAGAGCTTCTTTTCAGTGCTTGGTCTAAGTCGTTTTTCACGAAAACAGACATTGGGAAAACAGAAGTGGTGTCCCGTTTGTTCCTTTCAGTTTATGAATTTTCCCTATTTGTCTTATTTTTTATTTTCAGTTGTTGGAGATAGGGTTTCCCTCTGAAGCTCAAGTCAGCCTCAGCCTCAAAATCATCTTCCTATCTCAGCCATCCATATGAGGACTGGAATTAGAGGAAGACACTACCAGGCCTGGCCTTTTTTTCTTTTTTAAAATATAATTGCAGAAACTGAACACTATATTCTAAAATTTAAAAGTTATCTAAATTTTATTTATTCACAAAGTAATCCTATCATCAATAAATAAGGGAAACAATGCTCCATTACTAATCAAAACTGATCAACTAATATAACATATATACTTTTAGATATTCAGTGGCTAAACAAAACATCTGTGCTTGCCATTGTGGCAATAAAGAAAAGAGCATTTTGGCTCATCGGTTCAGAACACTGGTCCACAAGACCCGGGTTCTATTCCCAGCACACACATGGCAGTTCACAACTGTCAGTACCTCCTATTCCAGGGGATCCGACACCCTCATACATATGTACATGCGGGCAAAATATCATTGCACATGAAATAAAAATAGATAAATTACTTTAAATTTTTCTACAAAAGAAAGAAGGAAGGAAGGAAGGAAGAAGTAAAGAAAGAAAGACATGAATATTCACATATACCTTCATGGGGAGCTGTAAATTGCAGGGACTTTTTGGTAAAATAATTTTACAATGAATTTCCTTTATAACTCTCTCACAATTATTAGTACAGCTACAATATGAATAATTATAGATGCATAATGGTCCAGTGGTAACTATTCTTTTTTTATTTTTTATTTTTATTTTTTATTGAAAAAAAAATTGC